>NW_027614445.1:0-162386 GCF_965212315.1 Lampetra planeri | reverse complement strand
AATCGCCATACGTTTCAAGTCTGTGGATACTTCCACCAGTATCAAAATACTTGCTCTACCACTGAATTAACACTCCTCTATAACATTTAGGGTCATCGCTTTTACAAAATTCAGTCACGTTAAGACAAAAGTAAGAGTGGGCATTGAAATCGGTCAGACATCTATGCATGTTTCACCCTCTGTTTGTCCCAAGAGTGCGAAATGGCTGCACGTGGTTTGGGTCCTTTGTTGTCTCCACCGACAGTGTGTGCAGGACTTCCTGGGGCAGGTGAAAGAGGACACGCTGGCCCGGAAGCTGTTTCAGTTGGCCCTGTGCTGTGGCTCGCTCGAGACTCCTCGCGACCTCGTGGTCAAGGAGAAACCTGCCGCGTTTCTCGGCAACATCAGCAATCCCTACAACAGACCGCCGTGTCCTCCGGAGAGTAAGGTGACAAATTTTCATTTACAGTAGACTCTCGATTATCCGCGCTAATGACGGGGAGGATGGCTACGGATGATTAAAAATCTCGGATGATCCAAAAATATATATTTTCTGCGGATCTCTATGCCAAAAACTAACGTTCAACCGATTGATGCACGTGCTTGGTGATCAAACTTTCCTGCTAATTTGACCAAGTCCAATATCGGCTCAACTTTCATGCGACGGACATTACTCTCATGTTCAGAGTGGGATGGAATGTGCTTCCCTTCATTGTGTGGACCAGAGGTCACTAGAAGCGATGTCAGAGGTAGCTTTGTGATGTTCTCTTCTGTGGGCCATTCTCCAATACGACGGGTTTCGCTGCTCTGTGAGAGATCCGAGTGGATCCTCCGTCTCATGACACGATATCGAAAGCACAATCTGAATAAAATGTAGTTTCTTGTATTGTACATGAGGGGTCAGACCACGGAGGACCTTCAGAATGCTGAGTGTGAACTTGAAATTGATTCTGGACTGGTTCGGGGGATAGTTGAACAATTGGAATATTAGGGCCATATCGTTTTGCATACGGGTGTGAGTGAGAAGTCTGCCAGCGTTTTTTTGAGTCCATAATCAAGATTTTTGGGTTAGATCATGTAAATATGCTCTCAATAATACGCGTAAATATGCACTATTTATTCGGCCTAATCCAAAAATCTCTATTGCTGCTAATATTGGTCGTGAAGGCCTTCGTGTTAAACTTGTTTTTTTTAGTCTTCTGGAATCTGGCGATGAAACATATCGGGGTGTCGTAGATGAGACATGGGGGTGGGGGGGCGGAGAGAGAGTTGCAATTGTCGAGCCTATTGGAGCGAGTTACAAAATCGTTGTCCTCTCTACAATGGCATTGCTCCTCTCCTTCACAGAGGCGGTAGCCGAGCAGCTGGTCCGTCTGCTGAGCCACGCAAGTAAGATGGCAGAGCTCCTGGGCCTGCCCGCGCTGTCACGCGTGGAGAAGCAGCTTGCCGAGCACTTTGACTCGTGCGACCTTTCCAGCCTGGGCCTCGGCTCCTTCTTGGACATCCTGCAGGTGCGTACGTGACATGCGTGAGCCCACTCGCCTCCAGCTGTTAAGAGACAGTACAGCAAGTAGGTGTGCGACACTGCCCGTGCAATGTTTGAGTGTACTTCCCGCCTCTGAGTGGCGCGCAAACTTAAGTTCACTTCCGAAATTGTGCGCAATAATATTAGTTTATTATTATGAACTTAAAACTCAGTTGTCGATAACTCAAATACGTTAGAGTGTTATTTGTGCTTATGTAATCACTGCCAATGCAGAGCACAACAAATTATCACGTAAGATACATGGGTTTTCTCTTGTCACTCTTAAAAAATGTACGTGAATTTGGCAAAAGTGAGTGTACAAAAGTGACATTAAGGAAAAAAATTTCATAACACTATATATGCAAAGTGGCCGGGTGCCTCAGAGATCAAAGCGGTGCGTTGTCAATAATGAGGTTCTGGGCTTGAATCTGGATTTTGACCGCTTGGGATTAAACCGAGTTTTCAAGTCTAGCAAGTTGATCGTCCCAGCCCCGTCAGCAGTGACTGCACAAAACATCAA
This sequence comes from Lampetra planeri, assembly GCF_965212315.1. Lineage (NCBI taxonomy): Eukaryota > Metazoa > Chordata > Hyperoartia > Petromyzontiformes > Petromyzontidae > Lampetra > Lampetra planeri. The sequence goes on along the minus strand of NW_027614445.1, from coordinate 160,362 downwards.
TCTTATTAAACTTGCGTTTCGCACTTCATTTTCTTATTTCCAGCTCTGAGAATAACAATTTCAGCTTGACTCTCGTGCGCCGCACAATCTCATAGCACAGCTAATGTGAAAGCGTTGGCTCCTGTTGTGTAAAAGATAAAAGGCCACCCACAGCATTTAAATGACACACGGGCTGCATGGCTATGCGAGATTTACGAATGGATTATTTGTCTCTTGACAAAACGCCGATAGCACATTTGGAAGAAAAAAAATTGAGAATGAATTTTGTTTTAATATGCAAACTTAAATCTCTAATATATTATTAGTTTTCGTGTACTGCATTGTGAGAAGCAGCTCCATGCGTATCTTTCAGTTTTAAGCCGGTGTTTGCCTTGCGATCGCCTCGGTGTCAACCAACCGATGTTGATTTGTTGTGTCTGTGGCAGCTGTTGGAGGAGACTGGGGTTGTGATCTCTGCCCTGGGTGGATCTGGAGCCACGGCGGGAAGCTTCTGCCCCAAGCGCGACGAGCTGATGGAGTTCATCCGCCAGTGCGGCAGCTTCGACCCCGCAGCGGTGAGACGCGGGCCACTGCAGGGCCCACCGGGGCGGCTCGGAGATGGGGATCAAGATTTGTAGATATAGGGCGCTCGCTGAAATAAACTCGGCAACTCAAAGCGCCGTACAGCAACGTCTCATCTCAACCATTCCATTGCCCTGCGCTGTCTCGCCTCCCCAATGGCAGCTGTTCCTGTTTGACACGTGGTGCGTGCACTAGCGGCCTGTGAATGGACATGTCTGCCAGTAGGGAGTGGTGTTCGATTTTTCTACCTGGTTTTTCCTCGATAAAGTAATTTGCAAGTATTTTATCGGATTTGGCAAATCTGGAACATGATGTAGTTACACGTGGCCAATAAATGTTTTAAATACAGTGTCATGGGATTATTATCCTACATTGTGAAACAGACCACTTTGTTTATGGTGAATAAACTGGCTAAATTAACCAGGGTGTATGCTGGGCTTGAACCGAGAACTACCACTCGGCCATGTTTCCATAAATTCGTGCAGTCACATTAACGCTGTTCACGTCGTACGCAATGGACACTTCATTATTAGCATCACATCTGCCGCTGTTTGGCCCCTAGACCATTTTGAGAAGTCTTGTAAGGGCGGCGTATTACAGTTTGATTTTATATCGTCACGGCAAATATCCAATGGAAAACCACCCGTTCCGTGGGGGGCCTTTGCGCTGACACGGATCGGATGCGCCAGTGGAAAAGGGCTGCTAACAACTCGCCTGCCTCCATACGAAAGAGAGAGGGTTCCAGGTCTCTGTTGTTTGCTGTCTGCTCTGCAGCTGCTGGCTGTGGACTGTGTTGTGGGGCAGCACTCATGCGTTCCTGCTGCAACCTTTTCACAACCCCGTGACCAACCTTTATGAAACTGGCGCAGAAAGCCAAGCCCGGTGGCGGTAGCGGCGGTGCCCATCGGTGCGCTGTATTGTACGAGATGGCGCTGTGTGCTCGCGAATCGAGGTTTTGCAGCCCCTCCTAAGTGCCCCCCTCCTCACCCCTCTGGTCACCTCGTGATCTGCCTGACCGCCACGGGTCGCTCCTCAAAATTGTGTGTGTAACACCCCTCTGGCAGTCCACTGCCTGATGAAGGTCTCGCCACGTTGCTTTGGTCATGGGGGTTGTTGCACCAAACTTCACCACGCTTGGTGAAGGGGGCGGGGCTTAGGCTCAGGACTGGTTCAGATATCAGTCACCACTGACGGTAGCCATGGCTAGGAATCCAACTCGGATCGCCGCGTTAGTATCGCAATGCACCAAACATTGCAGCAGTGCTTCAGAAATCGTTCCGAAGTTGCTTGATATTGCACACAGTTTGAATAAACCATCATTCTTCAGGAAATATATTTTGATTTTAAATTTAACGTTAAAGCGCGATACATCGGTTAAATCGATTAATATTTATTATTAAGCTGACAATTCATGTATTGCATTACACGTGTAAGTATCAACTTCTTAAAAACTGTATCCCTTTTTATTTTAATCGTTGCACATTGCCACTGCAGACAGTCGACATTCTCAGTGTAAGTTCAAAAGAACTGACAAACACCTTGTGAAAAACCCAACGCAGAAGATTACTGGGTTTGATATTCCACGAAGCTCATGGTCCACCCAAAACTGCATCCGCACAAACCATGGCAGATGCGGATACCTGATGCACAAATGGAAAATGTAAAACTCTCCAGTATTTGACTGTGGTCATCCAGAACAGATCGTGCAACGTGAAACGACGCAATTTAAAATGAAAGTCAAGCCACAGTGCGATTGTGACCATGCAACCCAAGCGATGCACGACATCGTAAACCACTGTCGTCTGTGCTCCTTCAACGTGTAATGCGGGCGTAAACGGCTTCGCGGATATGACGTCATGGGGGGGAGGAGTTAGGTCACGTGGGAGAGAGGGGTGAGGTCTTAAGGGAGTGATACCGGAAGAGACGGGAGAGTGTGGGAGATGGAGTTACAGTGAGGCCACGCAGGGCGGAGGTTGAGGAGTGGCGAGATCGCCACACACGCGGAGTAAGACTCGGCACCGTCGGCTAGCGGTGACCGAGCACGGAGGAACGAGGAGCAGCGGTGGAGCTGCAGTGAGGGCAGCCGGAGGACTGCACAGGGGATCTGCAGCGGAGCTGCAGGAGCGGGGAGGCTACGGGAGCGAAGGCAGCTGTGGAGTTGCCAAGCGGAGGGGCTCTGAGCGAGGGCCGTGTGGGAGAAGTGTAAGAACCCAAATAAAGGACAACGAAGACAGACCCAGTGATCGAGTCCTTTATTACAAACGGGGTAGGAATAGTAAACCTACACGAGGTTTCTCCTGAAGTCCTCTCGTCGTGACCAGCATACCTCGGACATTGGCATGTGGCTCCTGAACATGTTGCCCTCATGCGCAAGAATAGAATTCCTTGTAAAAGGTTTCAGTTTGGTGTTTTAATATCTTAACACCTGTTTTGTTGCCAGAAAAAAAGGGGAAAAGCAATGCTCATAAAACCAGACTGTTTCCTGTGCAAGGAGATTGTGAGTTTTTTTTTTTCTAATACTTTTCATAACTGATTAAAGAATAGAGATTGGTCTTTAATTCTTATGATCTTCTTTGGAGCCATTTTTTATATTCTGGGCAAAACGAGTAAATTTCAACTCGTGTGGAAATGTACCTTCAGTAAGTTGAGAGGTTGACAATGTGTGTGGGGAGTGCATAGATGAGATCTGACACAGCCACAAGTGCAAACGCAGGTAGCTCGTCTTCTCCCATGGATGACAATGTCTTCATTGATGCGAGTGTAGTGGTGATACGTGCTGGCAGGGAGGATCGTGAGACAGCGCGTGGTGGATGGCTACATCACGGTCCGCAGGCGGGTGCCCACATCGCGGTCCGCATAGGCCCCGCCCCCTGGAGCGGAGGGCTATGTAAGGCGATGCGCGGGGGCACTCGGGGAGTTGGTAACCGGCGAAGACAGAAGACGGAGGAAGAGATAGGCCCTGGGACCCCTAGTCCCGCTGCCCTTGTGAGGGCCGGGGCTCTGTGAGGCTCAGAGGCGAGGCCTTGGGATTCACGGCCCGACGCCCTTGTAAGGGCCGGGCTGTGTAACTCAGTGGTCGAGACCCGTGGCCTGGCAAGGCGGGTCTGATAGCTCCCCGTGGGGAGAGCGTAGCCGGAGAGCCTGAGTGCAAGGCAGAGTTAGGCACGCGTACCCTACGGGAGAGACTGAGTGGGTGGCCGAGCCGGGCGCGCGTAGGGGTCTGATAGCTCCCCGTGGGGAGAGCGTAGCCGGAGAGCCTGAGTGCAAGGCAGAGTTAGGTACGCGTACCCCACGGGAGAGACGGAGTGCGTGGCCGAGTCAGGCACGCGTAATATAGGCGTTATCTCGGTTGTGCCTGTTACTGTGCAACCAGTGTGAATAAAAGAGTGCTGCCCCGTCAACTCGTCTCCCGCCATTGAAGATATTACACGAGCATATTCAGTACATCTAGTTCAAATATGGGACTGAACTAGAAGTCGGGTGAAACCCAGTGCCGTACCCGATACACCGGACATTGACCTTCGCCGCCTGATGAGTATCTCATGGCCGATGGTGTCGAAGGCGGCTGAGAGTTCGAGGTCAACCAACGCTGTGGCGCACCGGTCTACCATGATCTTGTAGAGGTCATCTGTTGTCTTTAATAGAGCCATGTAAGTGCTGTGGAACTTACGGTAAGCCGACTGCAATGGCATGAATCTGCCCATCGCAGTGACATGGGGAAGTAATTGCTTCCGACAAAGGCGTTCTATGACATTTTAAATCGTACTCAGGTTTGAGAACGTGGACAGTTTGCATTCATGATCCTGAATCATGACAATTCCTTGACTCTCCGGCAGTAGTGAATCGTTCCAACCATCGGTAGGAATCGTGTATATGTGTGTACGTGTATAAACAGCTGTACCCATTGGCTTCTGTTATGGTCATGTACGTTTCTTTTTTATTTCGTGGAATATCACTTGCTGTACTCCACGAGGTGAGTGTTTGTATAGATAGGAAACATGTTATGTAGAGAATATAAATCTAATTCAGTACCTCGATATGTCTCCCACAGACGAGCGGGGAGACAGCAGCCAGGCGGTGAGCCGGCACTACCAACAATCGCCCAAGCTCTGCGGTTCTCTTTACATTCCGATATTTGCAGCCACTTACTGAGTGTTTACATGTGGGGGGAAACCAGTACACTCGCAGAAAACGTACGAATGTGAGCATGGGGTCAACGTTCTATCCCGTGCAGATGGAAAGGATTCCACAGTTGTGTTCCACTACCTCCTGGCAAGCCAGGGTATGACTCATCCTCGATGCCCACCGGAATGGAGATTGCACACTTGCAATTTAATTTCCTGAGATTATTTATATCATGGGGTAGGCAGTGACAAAGCCCCTGACTCACTTAACACGAACATGCGGTCCAGTGCATTGTACGTGCTGGGATACTCGCTTTCCAAAATGTATGAATGTGTGTTGAACTTGAATCTTGACTTAGAGCTTTCGTGACTGCAGGAATTCCTATTATTTAGGTCTTTCGATAAAGTCACGTAGATAGAACAATAAAATACTAAAAATAAAGTGAATACAAAATAATTAAAAAAATATGACGTTTCGATCGCAACACAAGTAATCGTCATCATTTTTCTCCTGATGACGATTGCTTGTGTTGCGATCGAAACGTATTTTTAAATCCTTTATATTAAGTTCACTTGCTTGCTTGCTTGCGCGCTTATGACCATGCAAATCTTTCGGTCGTTTTTTAACCCACTTCCCGTGATCCAATCAAGCTGACATTTTGCACACAGACTCGTTGTGCGTGACAATTTATTTTCGTGAAAAATGTTTTCCATAACTTTACACTTTTTAGGAAAAAAAATTATATTTAATTACCAATTGCTTAATGGTGGCAGGCAATCAGCTGACCCATAGGTGGCAGCCATCTCAAGCCAGAGGACGAGAGGACTCTAGCCGCCACGCATATAAAGGATTTATAGTGAAAAACTTTGCTTTTACGGGTTAATTTTTTTCACTTTATTTTCATTTATTATTATTATTTTATTGTTTCAACTACGTGACTTTTCCAAAAGACCCAAAGAATATGTGTTGAACTTCTTTCGCAGTGTACGTAGCCAACCGTGCTAATCAGTGGTACATTAACACCTCGCCACAAACGCCCTGTTGCTCATGAGCACAGCGACTCAAATGAATCAGGCGCAAGGTTTGCGTGATTAATGCTTAGAAAGTGGGGTCTATAATGAACAATATGGCTGAAGCTCGAGTTCTGTTCATTTAAAACCAAACGTGTTTATTACCAACCATACCTGGTGTTTGCACACAGATGCAGATTATGGGCGATGCGTTCTACACCATTCGGAATGTGATGTTGCAATGTGCAGCCACAGCTGCTGCAAAAATATTTGTCTCGGTTTGATCTACTGAACAATATCCACCGACCACACCGCACTCGCAACAATTATATAACTATGAACAAAAATATTAATTAATTAGGATGGTTTATTAAATATATTGTACGTAAGAAAATACAGCAATAGACGTAAAAATACATGGCAGTTTAATACGTAGGCTTTCGCAACCAATATCCATAATACAGGTTTTTTGTGTTGGATCGCGTAAATATATAATTGTGTCGTTAAACCTGCCACCACCTAACAGCCAGTTAGTAAGGTTTGTCACGTAAACAAACATGCCAATTCGTCACTAGTACAGCACACCGGTGTGTTGGAGAGCCAAGCCACAACATTTACAATTGGAGTACGACGTTTCAGTAATTATAACTAGCTTCATCAGGCAACAGCCAGATTTGGGAGAAGTCCACCTGTTTCGTTCCTAATATAGAGGCGTAGATGTGATGACAACACTTGTGCGCTCTTCTAGCGCAAAGTGGGGGGGGGGAGGATTAATGAATCAACGTACATTATACATGCACATTATGCAAGCCCATTGATCTTGTACTTATGGAGTGGGTTAAACTCAGGCGCAGACTGGAACTTGGGAGGCAACACTATTTATTAGATAACATAACAATTAACACTTTACATAACGACTTAAGGTGGTAGCCACCTTTCCTAACTTAACTAATACACGAGGATATTACATTACTGGACCAGGACAGCCCGACACGCTGCCTGGTCCACTAGCAGAGACCGGAGAGCTTCATCCCAGAGATGACCCAGCAGCATAGCAGAACAGCGCTGACCAGCCCAGCTCTCCGTCCAAACACCGCTCATAACCACTCCGGCGTGGCCAGCCCCGCCCCATGCCACGCCCCCCTTACCGATCCTTCGGGAAGGCCCGAACCCCAACCCCGTGACTCCCTTTGGGCCCCTGGCCCCCCTTTATACGGTCACGTGTCCTGTTGGGTTCACGCAGAGTGTCACGGCTTGACACGACCCCCGTGACACCTGCCTACGGCCCCCATACTGGGCCAATACAGTAGTGTCGTTCTACAACACTACACTTAGTGTCCATTGTACTAAAATAGCTGTACAGTACCAACGGTAATTTGATGATTCACTTCCATGCAGCACGAAGTCAGTAGCTATCCAAACGATTACAATAATCAATTTCGATTTAAAGCTTTTGTGACTGCAGGGTTCTTTCGGTAAAGTCACATAGAAGGGAAATCATAAAATAATAAAAACATTTACGTAATAAAATAAAATTATCACGACGTTTCGGCCACAACACAAGCAGCCGTCCTCAGGTGAAGAACAGAGCTGTCGGAAAAACAGCTTCCTAATGAACACTGCTAAGCTTGGCAGCGTGTTTTAAGCTAGGTGGGAGGAGCAGAGTGCCTTGACAAAGGAGTTTACATATCAACAGGAATTTAGCATATTGACGCTAAAGAACTGCAACTACCCTACGACCATATTTCAGATTTCTTTGGTGTTCTTTTAGTCTCGTGCTGATCATTCGTCCTGGTTGCCCAACATAGCATTCGGTAATAGAACAGCAAAGACATATTCAATAGTCCCTTTTGTGGGTTTCCATATGCCTTCTGAATTTGCCTGGCTGATCAAAGTTTCGTCCGCAGATGCCACACCATTGGTCAGGGGTCTCCTTGTGCGTTCTCATGTGGGACTCTAGGCATGATGGCAGTTGAAATGCTTTCCCACAGACTTGACAAGAGATTTGTTTTCTCACTCTAGTGACTATCGGAGTGAGGTGGAGTCGAGACGGGCGCTGGTGAGGCGTGGCATTTCCCAGCATGCGCCTTCGTTCCATGCGCGGTTGCTGTGATAGCAATAACTTCGTTGCACGCAGGTGTGCCCTTTGCAGAAGGTGCCATTGTCTGCAACTCTGCCTCCTCACCACCAGGACTCGACAAGCTGCTGCTGGTGCCATCCATGGCAAAGGCAATTCTCCCAGCACCATGACTCGCAGCCGAGTCGCTCTCACACACCTTCAACACCGCATTGGCAAAATTGTCGTCATTCACTATGCCACGTGCGCCCCTTGACACGGAGTTTTTTCCGTGGGTCTCCATGTGCCTTCTGAGTTTGTCGGGCTGATCAAAGCTTTGATCGCAGATGTTGCAGCTTTGACCACCAGTCTTGTGCATTCTCATGTGGGACTCTAGGCACCATGCCAGTTGGAATGTTTTCCTGCAGACGTCGCAAGAGATTCGTTTTCTCACTCTAGTGACTCTATCGGAGTGAGGTAGGGTCGAGACGGTTGCTGGTGAAGTGCCATCGATGGTAAAGGAAATTCTTCCAGCACCATGACTCACAGCCGAGTTGCTGGCTGATCAAATCTTCGTCCGCATATGCCGCACCATTGGTCATGGGTCTCCTTGTACGTTTTCACGTGGGATTCTAGGCACCATGCCAGTTGGAATTTTTTCCCACAAACGTCACAAGAGATTAGTTTTTTCCCTCTAGTAACTCTATCGGATTGAGGTGGGGTTAAGACGGTTGCTGGTGAAGCGCCATCGATGGTAAAGGAAATTCTTCCAGCACCATGACTCACAGCCGAGTTGCTGGCTGATCAAATCTTCGTCCGCATATGCCGCACCATTGGTCATGGGTCTCCTTGTGCGTTTTCACGTGGGATTCTAGGCACCATGCCAGTTGGAATTTTTTCCCACAAACGTCACAAGAGATTAGTTTTTTCCCTCTAGTAACTCTATCGGATTGAGGTGGGGTTAAGATGGGTGCTGGTAAAGTGCCATCGATGGTAAAGGAAATTCTTCCAGCACCATGACTCACAGCCGAGTTGCTCTCGGACATCTGAAACAAAAGACAAAGGTCAAGCGCATTACACCTGTGTCATATGTGGACTCACAAATGCATACATATGTAACGGCGTAAGTAGCTCAGGAGACGTTTGACGGAGGCAACACGTATTTATTAATAAATGGGTACTATACAGTACGTAGCGCACCCTAACACAGGAAGGGGTAACACTTAATGGTGCGTTCTCATGTGGGACTCGAGGCATGATGGCAGTTAAAATGCTTTCCCACAGACTTGGCAAGAGATTTGTTTTCTCACTCTAGTGACTATCGGAGAGAGGTGGAGTCGAGACGGGCGCTGGTGAGGCGTGGCATTTCCCAGCATGCGCCTTCGTTCCATGCGCGGTTGCTGTGATAGCAATAACTTCGTTGCACGCAGGTGTGCGCCCTTTGCAAAAAAGTGCCATTGTCTGCAACTCTGCCTCCTCACCACCAGGATTCGACAAGCTGCTGCTGTTGCCATCCATGGCAAAGGCAATTCTCCCAGCACCATGACTCGCAGCCGAGTCGCTCTCACACATCTTCAACACCGCATTGGCAAAATTGTTGTCATTCACTATGCCACGTGCGCCCCTTGACATGGAGTTCTTTACGTGGGTCTCCATATGCCTTCTCAGTTTGTCGGGATGATCAAAGCTTTGATCGCAGATGTTGCAGCTTTGTCCACCAGTCTTGTGCATTCTCATGTGGGACTCTAGGCACCATGCCAGTTGGAATATTTTCCTGCAGACGTCGCAAGAGATTCGTTTTCTCACTCTAGTGACTCTATCGGAGTGAGGTAGGGTCGAGACGGTTGCTGGTGAAGTGCCATCGATGGTAAAGGAAATTCTTCCAGCACCATGACTCACAGCCGAGTTGCTGGCTGATCAAATCTTCGTCCGCATATGCCGCACCATTGGTCATGGGTCTCCTTGTGCGTTTTCACGTGGGATTCTAGGCACCATGCCAGTTGGAATTTTTTCCCACAAACGTCACAAGAGATTAGTTTTTTCCCTATAGTAACTCTATCGGATTGAGGTGGGGTTAAGATGGGTGCTGGTGAAGCGCCATCGATGGTAAAGGAAATTCTTCCAGCACCATGACTCACAGCCGAGTTGCTCTCGGATATCTGAAACAAAAGACAAAGGTCAAGCGCATTACACCTGTGTCATATGTGGACTCACAAATGCATACATATGTAACGGCGTAAGTAGCGCAGGAGACGTTTGACGGAGGCAACACGTATTTATTAATAAATGGGTACTATACAGTACGTAGCGCACCCTAACACAGGAAGGGGTAACGGCCCCTTCACCTGGTCTATCCGAGGCAGTGTCCCTTGGCTAACGTTTCCCCGTTAGCTCCTACACTCCTCTAACTCAGACCATCCTAGTAGAGGCTAACTGACCTGGCCCAGCTTCGGCTCAGGTCCGACCCTCAGCCACATGAGCCTGGCCCTCACAAGGACACAGACCTCGCTGCTCTGAGGTCGCCCCTGGCTTGCCCTGCTCGGCTCTTATAAGAGCAGCGAGTCAGGGTAGTCCCAGGGCTAGCTAGCTGGTCTTCAGTCTTCACTGGTTCTTCTGCTCCAACGACTGCCTTGAGCTCTCTCGCGCACCGCCTTATATACCCAACTGCCCCCCCGAGGGGCGGGGCTGTATGCGGACGTTGATGTAGACACCCCAACGTAACGGCTTGCTAGACCCCTCTACGTAATACCTCTACGCCAGGCATGTCCAAAGTCCGGCCCGTGGGCCAATCACGGCCCGCGGTCAGAGTTCATACGGCCCGCAGCTTCGGTCTTATAATGTGTTATTTATGGCTCGCTAGCTCTGTCAGAATAAATAAATCATTAAACTTTAAAGATGTTATTCCTCTTTCTGCAACACGGTGGCAGCACCATTCTAATGCTCTCTGGCTGAATGCGCTGAATGTTAATCTTCAAGGGAAAGATGCAGTGGTGAGCCAGCTATATGCTCACACCAAGGCCTTTGGAACCAAACTGCAACTTTTCCAAAGACACTTGTCCCAAACAGAGCCCTGCACCACGCACTTCCCAGCTTTAAAAGAGGTCATTGACAGTTTATCACAGGACAACATCGGTGCGCAAATGCAACAGCTATCGCATTTCTTTCTGTGGAATTTAACAAACGCTTTCGGGACTTTGCAGTTATTGAAAAGGACATGTTGCGCTTTTCTCTTTTCCCATCTCCGTGGACCCTGATGATGCTTCTCCACAGCTGCATCTGGAGCTCATTGAGCTGCAGTTTGACGATGAGTGCTGCGGGAAACACCAGCAGTGTTCTCTTGTTGACTGGACAAAAGCAGGTTTCCAAAAATGCGGTCATTCGCTAATAAAATGCTGATGTTATTCGGTTCTACATATTTGTGTGAGCAAACATTCTAAGTCATGAACTTAAATAAGAACCGATTTAGATCAAGGATGAGTGACTCCAAATTGCGTGGCATTTTATGCATCTCAACCATTGCCCTCAAGCCTGATCTGGTCTCTTTACTGAAATGTAGATCTCAGTATCACCCTTCTCATTAGTGTCAGCAAGTTATCTGTTCCTTGATCAATCTGAAATTGAGTGTTTTGAACGGTAACATCTGTCACTATTAACAGTGAAAAGCCTAAAGCACACTAATGCACTTGGACTTATGGCACTTGTTTTTTTTAAACTCTTGAATAAGATTTGGTTATAACTGTTGATGTTATGTACCTGTAGATGTGACACAAACTCTTGCTTTCTGAAAGATCTTATAAAAGACAAAATTCACTTGTTTTAAAGTTTAATGATAACAGACCACTTTGCATTACTTATAACTCCTGTTTAAAATGTTCATGAGGCAAATTCATTTAACTCATGGAAATTCTATACAGTTTGTTAAATGTTATCTGACTGAATGAAAGGCAGAATTGTGTATTTAGAGTTGTTCACGTCAGGTAAAGGTAATTGTGACAATGATAATTGTTTTATAACGGTGTGTTTTCACGTAACTTTTGTGGTAAAAATGTCGGAAGGAACTATTGGCCCCCGGGCATCTTCACTTTATCAAATTTGGCCCTCTTTGCAAAAAGTTTGGACACCCCTGCTCTACACATAAGGTGACACGATTCATTATAACAGATTCATTATAACAGAACTCCTCAATAGTGCAGATCCTATCTATTTTACTCCTTATCCACCCAAATAAGTTCCCTTTGGTTCTTTCGGTAAAGTCACGTAGGTAGAAAAATAAAATGAAAAATAATATATCACGACATTTCGATCGCAACACAAGCAGTCGTCCTCAGGTGGAAAAATAATCCAGCAGTAGAACTGCTGAACCAGCGAGAGAGCTGTTACAACAAGAGGTTAAATATGTGGCGAAGGGCAAGCAGGTGGGGTCTGAGCTGGAAAGGAATTCCATCCCCGGATGCAAGCATGTCAGTTGTGTTAATGGGGGAGATTAAGGAGAGATTAGTATGAAATAAGTTTCCGTCGCCGCATAAGAGTATCGTGCTTGCATATGCACACAGCAGTGTTAATGGGAGATTAGCACTATGTTGATGGGAGAGATTAGGCAGAGAGATTAGGGAGATTAGCAAGTTAATGTCATGTCTATGTGTAACAAGCTGCGGCGCTGACAACTGCGCTGTGAGAGGCAAGCGCATCAACGCAAGAGAACCACCGCAACGGTGGTCGTGCTAGTGAGACACACAGCCCATCACACAGCCAGAACCATCGATACATCGAGGCTCAGGGAGCAGAGGTGGCCATGTTAGTGAGACCCCAGCCTGTTAATGCCGAGGCACCCAACAGGGTAATGCAACTCAGAGAGTCGGAGATAACAGCCAAACGGCAGGAAGGATGGAAGCACCACAGAAAGTTACGACTTTGCTTAGTTAATAACGTCGTTACAATTATTGCTCAGCTTATACCCATCTTCTCGGTTGAAATTGTCTCCGTGTTTCTATATATGGATGGCTTCATGGACAAATCTTTGATGGTAGCCCGAACGTTTGTAGAGTACCTTGGTCTCGGAAGAAACAATATCGTGCGAGCCCACCGCGTTATAACAATGATCATCCACGGCAGAGGTATCGGTTCTGCCGTGTTTCACATCTGCCTTGTGTTCGCGAACACGGTCCGAGTTTCCCAAATGTAACTGCTACCGCAGACACAACTTAGTTTGTAGACACAAGGGTATTACATGTCAGGAATGACATCCTTCACAGTTGGGATCAAATTACGCATTTTGTGTACTATATTGAATTGGACCTGGATCTTGTGTTTGTTTAAGATTTTGGAAATATTTTTGGTGACACCTGCTATGTATGGCAAAGTGATGGTTTTGATTGGGTCCTCAGATGGTTGCCTCCCCATGGCTGGAGATACAGCTTTGCAGATTGTGCGGTCTGAGTATTCATTCATCTTGAGGGCTTGGTGTATGTGTAGTGCCGTAGATGGGCCACACTTACCGGCAGTGGTGGACAGGGCCCATCTGCAGGTACCTCGGACCCCCAGGGGAGAGGCCACTGTGCCAGCCCAAGAGGGGGGGGGGCTGCTGGGGGCTCTAGGATCCTAGGCAGCTAAGCCCTCGTCGCCAGGCCTTAGAATCCCTGACAACCCAGACAGCTAAGCCCCTTGGCGCCACCAACGGGGGGCTGTGGGGGATCTGTGATCCCACACAACCCCACCCCTCGATGGGCAAGAGGGATAAAAGGGCCGCTCCCTAGCCGATCGGGACCAGTCGCAGCTCAATACCCAATACCAGCCAGCTTAGGACCCTGGACCCCCTCGTCCCGCTTGTAAGAGCTGGGACGCTGTGCGGGCCAGTGGTGGGACTCTGGGACTCCCGGCTCTACGTCCTTGGAAGGGCGAGTTCCGAGGAAGCCAGAGTCTAGACCCGCACCTTGGCTGAGTCGGGTCAGGTAGCCTCCCCTAGGGTAATTGTAGCCTGGAGGACCCGAGAGCGTAGCCAGTCAGACACGCTCGGAGTAGGCTGTGTCCCTAGGCTGTAACAGAGTATCAGGACTGTTGGAGTGTTGTATCGTAATAAAGAAGTTACCTCTACAAGTGTCTCCGGAACCCATTACATATGTGCTCAAGTTCACTGGCTAAGTGGCGCTGGTCGGAGATGCAGCAGATTATTTTTTTCTGCCTGAGGACGACCGCTTGTGTTGCGATTGAAGCGTCGTGATATATTATTTACTTATTTATTTTACTTACGTGGCTTTACCGAAAGAACCAAAGAGTATGGATTTCTGCAGTCACGAAAGCTCAACATCAACACCCAAGTAAGATTTTGTATATGAACAGCAATGACTTAACTATCTCCATTTTCCCAATGCTACCCACCAGAGATCCTTTCTGTATATACACAACAGCAAGCTAATTATGGCACCATACTTTCAGTCCCTATTCGTGACACACTTGACTCCCAATCCTCATGTAAGATTGCAATATAATTTCTGCATGAGGGCCCATCAAAAAGTGTTGAGACTGGACACTTTTTTCCTAAAAACTATGTAAAATTGTCTTAATTCAAAGTCCAGTATAGTACTATTCGTAGCACTCATAAGTGAACTTCATTATTGCTCATGCTAATTATTACAATGTTAACTATTTACACAGGAAGGCCTCATTGAGTCTAAAGACTGATTTTTGTCAGAAGTTTCCCATTGCATTGAGATATTTGGCAATTACATTAATGAGCTTTTGGCTCTGTGTGAGTAGAACCCAGAGAGACCCCCCCCCCACCTTGCACATGGGGAAATAGCACAACTCTGCACAGATTCTACCCACACTCGATAAATAATTCAAACCGAGTTGTTTTCTTTTTACCGTTGTACTGTATAGAATGATTAAGTATAAATGCATCTTTATATTAAACTATTCTGAAAGATGTGTCATTTATTTGCAAATGAGAATGTAATGTCGCAGATGCGACCACAGGCCAACTTGAATATGCATGTAGTTTCTGGGTCTCTTCACTTCACCAACCCGCATTGACCAGCGTGGTGAAGTATGATTAAACAATTCCCACGACTGACATTGTGTGGGGGAGGCCTCTATCAAACGCTGCATCGACAAGGTGCTGATATGTCACGACATTGTATGGTAAGTCCGTTCTCTAGCCAATACGAGAATTATATGTAGAAAGATGATGCGGTACACGATGTTTGTGTGCGTACGTTCAGTGTGTGTATCACATGCACAATTACATCAGGTCGCGATTATGCTCAAACATCACGAACAACTCTCGACGTCTCCAGAGCCTGAACATTTCAAGTAGACACTGACCCTTGCCACGATTTGTATTTTACCAGGTAAGGGCCACGGGGCCATGTAGCTCTATTTCAGAAGAAACCTGGCCAGAAGTGAAAACTAAACGAAGTGGCGTATGTGGACATTTATAGCAACCAAGTACTCTAAACTCACGTTTCTAAATGTGTCGAGGGGAAAGCCGAAGGACCAGGAGAAGAGGCTATGCGACCACGGGGGAAATAAAAATATACAAATACAGAGCAGTTGTCAGGGTCGGGATGGAACTTCCACGCTGCTGTAGGCCTGGCGAGGTAGTTAACATCTCGCCACCGTGGCGCCCCTTATTAAAAACTTAGCCATGTCTAGCAAGGTTATTGACTCGCATCACTCGACTCACGGCACGACAAGTGATGTATTAAACAAAACAATAAAGTAGAGAGGCGCTACTGACATTTAACAATGTTCTTAATTTAAAGCTTTCGTGACTGCAGGGATTCATGTTCTTTGTTATTTCGGTAAAGTCGACTGGAACACAAGCAATCATCATCAGGTGTGAAATCCACAGAAAGAAAATTTGGAAAAAGTGTTGGTCTTTCCTAACATTAGCACCAAGGACAGCGATTTGGCAGTTTGCCAGATGGACGAGTCCATCTATGTTCGGAAAAGAGAAGGGGGGAGTAGAAAATGGAATGCGGTCTGAAAGTCACCGTAATCGTGAACACAATCAATTAAGACCCGAAATGGTTGATTAAATCCTTCCAATGATTGCTAAGCCAGAAACCATCTTCTCGGTTGAAATTGTCTCTGTGTATGTGGGTTGCCTCATGAACGAACCTCTCATGGTAGCCAGATGGCTTGCAAAGAACCTCCAAGACAGAGGTTCTTTGCAAGCCATCTGACTATCATGGCCTCCTTTAGGGTTATGGTGGTTCTTTCGGTAAAGTAACGTCGATAGAAAATAAAAATGATCAAATAAAATAAAAATACAAAATAAAAATATGAAATTTAAAATAATTAAAGCAAAAAACCCACATTCATATTCTTGGTTCTTTCAGGAAAGTCACGTAGTTAGAAAATGAAAATAAAAGTAATGAAATACAACTTTTAATTTAAAATAATGAATTTAAAATAATACAAACTTGTATTATTTTCAATTCATGATTTGTATTTTTAATTTTATTTTATTATTTTAATTTTCTATCGACGTAAAGAATATGGCGTGGAGATGCTGCCATCTGCTGGCCACCAACGTGGCGTGCAGATGCTGCCAGGTGGGATTTGAGAGGTGAACGCGGTTGGTAAGGTGTGATTGGGTTGGTGAGTGAGGTTGGTGAGATGCGTGGTGAGTGTCGGTGAGCACGTGGAGGATTCTCCTCCACGGTCGCCTTTGTCTCCCTCAGTAGCGATGTTCACTCCACACCGCACCAGGTACTCATCTGAGGCTGTTTGTAATTTGGGCGTTCGTAAGTCGAGGACTGTCTGTGAATAAAGATTCCGATTGTGGATGTGGGGCTTTAACCGTGGGGTGTTCTTGGCCCGATCCGCGGGGGCGTGGCTTGACCGACAGTGGGCGGGGCATAGCCGCGATGGGCGTAGCTTATCCAGGAAGTGGGAGGAGTCTCGCGCCTACGTAGGGGCGTGCAATAACCAAAGGGGCGTGGCGTCTCACCCTGCGCTGACCATTCGCAGAGGAGAACGCGAACCCTGGACTCCAACCCCGAGAAGCGCGCTCCTTTTAAAGTTAACAACAACATTGTTAAATGTAAGTAGCGCCTCTCTACTTTATTATTGTTTTATTTGCTTAATACATTACTTGTGGTACCGTGAGTCGAGTGATATGCGTCAATAACCTTGCTAGACACGGCTAGGCTTTTAATCAGGGGCGCCGCGGTGGCGAGATGTTAACTACCTCGCCAGGCCTACAGCAGCGTGGAGGTTCCATCACGACCCTGACGCCTGCTCTGTATTTGTATATTTTTATTTCCCCCGTGGTCGCATAGATTATTCTTCTGGTCCTTCGGGTTTCCCCTCCACATTTAGAAACGTGAGTTTAGAAGAGTACTTGGCTGCTATAAATATCCACATGATAAGCCACTAAGTTGAGCTGTCATTTGTGGCCAGGTCGCTTCTGATAAGAGCTATAAAGCTCTGTGGACCTGACTTGGTAAAATAGAAATAGTTTATAGTTTAGTTTATATGTTCATAAGAACTCGTGGCAAGGGTCAGTGTCAACTTCAAATATTGTTAAGGCTCCGCAGACCTCCAAAGTTATTCGTGATGTTATACATTTGGTTCGTTTTGAGCATAATCGCGACCTTATATAATTATTACGTGATACACACGCTGAATATACGCACACACACATTGTGTACACGTGTGTCGTGCCCTCTATTGTCTACAACTCTACATAGACCGCTCGTGCTGACTAGAGAACGGTCTTAACGAACAATGTCGTGACATGTATCAGCCCTTTGTCGATCCGGCGTTTTGATAGAGGCCTCCCCCACACCATGTCGTTCGTGGGAGTTGTTTAACCATACTTCACCATGCCGGTCAATGCGGGTTTGGTGAAGTGAGGAGGCCCAGAAACTATATGCAGACACGAGTTTGCCTGTGCTTGCATCTGCAGAATTACATTCTCACACATCTTCAAGTATAGTTTAATACTTCTAGAAATACATTTATTCTTGAGGATTCCATAAAGCACTGTGGTAAAAAGAATACAACTTGATTTGAATGCTTTGTTGAACAGGGAATGCTTTGAGTTTGTGGGTTCAATCTGTCTGTGCGGAGTTGTGTTATTTCCCCATATGCAAGGTGGGGTCTCTCTGGGTTCCACTCACACAAACATCTCAATGCAATGGGACCTTTCTGAAAATGCAGTACTTAGACTCAATGAGGCTTTCCTGGGTAACGAGTTAACATTGTAATAATTATCATGAGAGATAATGACGGTCACTTATAAGTACCATTAATAGTACTATACTGTACTGTTATTGAAGAATATTTTACGTAGTTGTTTGAAAAAAGTGTCCATCCTCAAAACTTTTTGACGGGCCCTCGTACAGGAATGATATTACAATCTTCTTTGGAGATTGCGAGTCAGAGTGTTGTGAATAGTGGACTGAACGTGTGGTGCCACCATTATACTGTTGGTGTGTTTATACAGAAAGGCCTATTTGGTGGGTAACATTAGGAAAATGGAGGTAGTTAGTCATTGTTGTTAAACAAAATCTTATTTGGATGGATGAGAGTAATAAAATCGTACATGATAGGAACTGCAATATTGTGGAGATCTGGTATAATGCGTTCTAGTATATATGAATTGTATGTCACCTTAAGTATGCCTTTGTGAGTACACACATGACACGGGTGACCTTTGTCTTTTGTTTCAGATGTGCGAGAACAACTCCGCTGCGAGTCATAGTGGTGCTGGGAGAATCGCCTTAACCATCGATGGTGCTTCACCAGTACCCATCTTAACAACCCCAGCTCAATCCGATCGAGTTACGAGAGGGAATAAACTAAGTTCTTGTGACGTTTGTGGGAAAAAATTCCAACTGCCATGGTGCCTACATTCCCACGAGAAAACGCACAAGGAGACCCATGAGCAATGGTGCGGCACATGCGGACGGAAATTTGATCAGCCAGGAAAATTCAAAAGGCACATGAAGACCCACGAAAAGGATTATTTGATAAAGGGTGCACCAGGCTTGGTGAATTACGGCAGTTTTGCCAATGCGGTGTTGAAGCCACCGTCGCCTTATGAGATGTGCTCAGTCTGCGGATTTTTATGTCCTATTGAAATCCTGAAAACTCATGAAAGTCTTCACGCACAGTTTTCGAACAGACCGAAGCCTGAACATGATTACGCTTCGATAAAAGATAGTGGCGTTAAGATAAATGACGTGAAATCCAATTTTCTTGAATGCTTTGGCCTAGTTCCACGTCAACAAACTGCTTCACCAGTCAGCGAGAATAAACCATACGCTGCTCTCGATCCTATTACAAGCATGAAAGTGTTGATGGCCTTGCAGCAGAAGAAGGAAAAGCGAAGTGGACGTAAGTCTATTAAAAGAAGAAAGACCACCACCAGCGTAACCAATTGCAGCAGTAGCAACAGCCAGAATTCGGACATCAAGAGGATGGACTGCACGGAAGCAGGAGGCTGCGTGAAGCAGAGCATCCCCAAGGTGGATGAACCCAACCTGGCACCTTTGGGTACGTCCGAGTAATGCACACACTACATTTGGATGTAATTGATAATTTCACAAATTAAGTCATGTACGCATATGTTGATCATATTTTTATGTCTGTGCTGAGGAGTGTAGAGATCTGATGTGTGGTGCTGCTCGGATGTTGGGTTAAACTCTGGGTTTCAGTCACCGAGCCATGATTAAACTGGCTTCTCATTGATGGTCTTATCCAGTTACCAAACACTTCTTCCAGCAAACACTTCTGTTGTTGCGTGGCATGTAGGAAATTGCAAAACCTCAAAGTGTATAAAAACGGTCAAGAAGGAATGTCATGAGTAGTTCAATGATATCTCCTTCCACGAGCTGTTCTCTTACTTGAGGTGGTTCACTGCTGTGTGAGAGTTGCACAGGGATACTTCATCTCATGACATGGAGCCAATAGCACGATTGGAATAAAACTGAGCAAAATACATTGACAAATTCCAAAACGTGTCTGTTAATTTCTTAACCGGGGTATATTTTATTTCAACAAGTGGGTCAATTTATGGAACATTGTTAAATGTATAGACCGAGTCATTTCCATAATGGGAATTTCCTCTTCATTGTACTAACACCTAACTTCCATGCACATTTACTCGTTCTATTGCAGGTAATTTTTGCGTAATTAATGAGCTGTAATAGAATAATCTGGCTCAACCACCTCAGTGTTAAATTATAGTTGTTGCTCTGCATCAATATCAACCATACGAAGAAGTGCAAAATGTTGTGGCTTCAAAATAAGCCCCAAAAATGTGTTCTTTTGATATTTTTCAGGAAATCGGTATCTTGCTTTTCTACTATTTGTACGTATGTTGAACTTCTTTCGTAGCATACGTAGCCAACCGTGCTAATCGGAGGTATTTGTTGCTGGCTTTTTGGCATTTTGGGCCTTTGGGCCTGAGGTCAGCAACCGTGATTGATAAAACGTCCCATGTACATAGTGATGTGATGGCATCCACTGCATGGTGATGAATAAATTATGGATAAGCGCGTGCGTGTGCTCAATGGTGGATGTCTTGTGTTCCAGAGGAAAAGCCCTTCCCGTGCAGTGACTGCTCGTACAGAGCGACACAGAAGTCGCAGCTCAAGAGACACGTCCTGAGCGTTCACCACGTGCCCTTCGATAGCGCGCTGGACTCGGACTGCCCCAAGAAGAGAAGGCGGCTGGCTGGGTGCCAAGACAGCGGCCCAACTACGGATTTGAAGCGCGCACGATGCACACGGAGAACTTCGTGATGATTTATTTAATCCTGAGGCTGAGGTACCACGTGTGGGGCGATGAACTCAAGGTTTTGTGCAGCGGACATTTCCATGATGAAATTCCGTCACTTTCACTGCTGCGAGGTAACATCTATTGCCGAATATTTTTAGTCAATTGCTGTATTTTCTTGTATACAATATATTTAATAAATTGTCCTAATTTCATAACCAAGGTTTTTGGGTTAGATCGCGTAAGTATAAGTTATATAATTGATTAGTAATCATTTAATTAGTATGTTTCCTCTATAAGTAATGATAAATGTAAGATGTCTTCTTCTTCCACGCGTTTGTCCCACTCACGTGGGGTCCGCCGTCCTTGCCACCTTCTCCACACCACCCCGTCCCGCGCCATCTCTCCCTCCGCTCCACGAGCCACCACGTTCGACCGCATCACCACATCGCCCCACGTCTTCTTCTGCCTTCATCTCCTCATCTTACAATCACAATTACTTAATAACACGCTTCCAGCCGCACTAAGCCTGTAGCTGTCAGAGCGGTTAAAATTATTTGTATTTCTGTCAGTTTCAATGGATTCGCGAATTTGTCTTGGCCAGTAATAATTAGTTTTACACAAAACTTAATTGTTATCAAAATAATTTGAGTGTCGTTGTTGGAAAGCATGTTCTGAAACTTCCAACAGTTATGTTTGAGAGTGTTTAATATTTATTTGGTGTTCTTTTAGTCTTACGCTAATGTTATGTCCCTTCTGTCCAATATAACATCTGCCACATAAGCAATTAATCCGATACACACCATCTGTTGATAACTTAGGCAATTCATCTTTAATACCAGATAAAAAAAATAATTATTTCGTGTACCATTCCAAATCTTACTTAGATTTTTTGCTTTTCCAAAACTATTACTAATTTGTCAGTTACTCCCGCGATATGTAGTATTTTAATTTAATAATCTGATCGCTTTCAGCAGTATTGCTGTTTGATCTAGGTTTGGTATTCACTGCTACGTTAATTTAAGCATTATCGTAGCCATTCAATCGTAGCACTTCTTTGACATGTTTAATCTCTCTCCTCAGACTTTCACCATCTGACATTGTTTTAGCCTGATGTATGAGCGTCTTGATGAGAGATGTTTTCTGTGCGGGGTTCCCTATCGATAAACGCAGTGTGTTATTTTACCATTTAGGCCTCGTCCGAGCAAAATATCCAGGAAAGGGAGTGTGTTATTCACCTCCATTTCCATGGTCAACTGTATGGCCGGGTTTTGTTAATTGAGATGATTTAGACATTCATTCATTAAGTGTATCCTTACCATGTGGGCAGACAATAACTAAACCAAAAAGATGGTTTTAATGTACTTGAAGCAAGTGCTCTTGCTTCAATGTTCTCCATGTACAGATTCGCTATAGCAGGAGATAAAGGACAGCCCATTGCTGCTCCATTCCTTTTGTTTAAAGAAATCACCTCTTCATAGGAAATAAGTCTGTTAGAGGCCACGGGGGGGGGGGGGGGGGTTTATCGTTGTGTTTGTCGCTACGAGCAGACGGCGCGCAATGGAGAGCTTGCTCAGAGCGGAGCTGGGCACGGACTCGGCGAGGCCGCTGGGCGCTGCGGCCGGTGGAGGCTGCATCAGCGCCAGGCAGAGCTACGAGACGGGGCGCGGACACGTGTTCACCAAGATCAACGCCAACAGCGGGGCACCCTCCTCTTCGCCTCCTCTACACCACCTCGCATCCTCGCCTCATCCCAACCTTCATTCAGCCCTGTCATTAATGCATCTTTCCACGCGCACCAGTATCACTCTTTTTTCGCTGCGACTACTACCACCACCGTGGTGAATGTTGCAGTGAATTTCACCTCGTTGATTCCCCCCTCCACCCACGTTAAGGGACTCGGTCTACCAGACACTTTGACCGCTTCGTCTCTTCCACTCCGCGTTCAACCACCGCGCCTCACTGCAGTTCACAACAACGCATTCAACTAAACAACTCGGTCACCCACTCATCCAGTCACTAACTCAATGACCCTATCACACACTCCTCCACTCGTTTACTCAAACACTCCCCCATTTACTCACCCACCCGCTCACCACCACAGGGGGGGGGGAGGGGGAGTTTATCGTTGTGTTTGTCGCTGCGAGCAGACGGCACGCAATGGAGAGCTTGCTCAGAGCGGAGCTGGGCACGGACTCGGCGAGGCCGCTGGGCGCTGCGGCCGGTGGAGGCTGCATCAGCGCCGGGCAGAGCTACGAGACGGGGCGCGGACACGTGTTCACCAAGATCAACGCCAAGAGCGGGGCACCCTCCTCTATGCCTCCTCATCACCTCACCTCTTCACTACACCACCTCACCATGCCACCTCGCCTCCTCACCACGCCACTTCACCTCCTCACCACCTCACCACCTCACCTCCTCTACCCTCCTCTTCGCCTCCTCACCACCTCCTCACCACCTCGCATCGCCCTTCATTCAGCCCGATAATTAATGTCTTTCCACGCGCACCAGTATCACTCTTTTTTTCGCTGCGACTACTACCACCACCGTGGTGAATGTTGCAGTGAACTTCACCTCGTTGATTCCCCCCTCCACCCACGTTAAGGGACTCGGTTTACCAGACACTTTGACCGCTTCGTCTCTTCCACTCCGCGTTCAACCACCGCGCCTCACTGCAGTTCACAACAACGCACTCAACTAAACAACTCGGTCACCCACTCATCTCAATCACCCGCTCACTCAATCACCCTATCACCTACTCAACTCGTCACTAATTCAATCACACACTCATCCAGTCACCCACTCATCTAGTCACCCACGCATCAGGTCACTGACTCAATCACCCGATCACTATCTCATTCAGTCACCCACTCATCTCAATCACCCGCTCACTCAATCACCCGCTCACTCAATCACCCTATCACCTACTCAACTCGTCACTAATTCAATCACACACTCATCCAGTCACCCACTCATCTAGTCACCCACGCATCAGGTCACTGACTCAATCACCCGATCACTATCTCATTCAGTCACCCGCTCACTCAATCACCCGCTCACTCAATCACCCTATCACCCATTCAACTCTTCACTAATTCAATCACACACTCATTCAGTCACCCACTCACTCAATCACCCACTCATCCAGTCACTAACTCATCCAGTCGCTAACTCATCCAGTCACTCACTCACTCAATCACCCTATCACACACTTGCTCAGAGCGGAGCTGGGCACGGACTCGGCGAGGCCGCTGGGTGCTGTGGCCGGTGGAGGCTGCATCAGCGCCGGGCAGAGCTACGAGACGGGGCACGGACACGTGTTCACCAAGATCAACGCCAAGAGCGGGGCACCCTCCTCTACACCTCCTCACCATGCCACCTCGCCTCCTCACTACGCCACGTCACCACCTCACCTCCTCTACCCTCCTTTACCCTCTTCTTCGCCTCCTCACCCACACATCCACTCACACACTCACCCACTCATCCACTCACCGACTCATCCACTCACCGACTCATCCACTCACCCACTCATCCAGTAACCCATTAATCCAGTAACCCACTCATCCAGTCACCCACGCATCCGGTCACTGACTCAATCACCCTATCACACACTCCTCCATTCGTTTACTCAAACACTCACCAATTTACTCATCCACCCGCTCACCGCCATGCAGGTCACCTCACTCTTCTTTTCAGCTTCATCAGTTTGCACTGCTCCACTTTGGAATCCCCACCCGGTCTTCCTATTTCCCCAAACTCTTGCAACAATAAACTTGATCAATTTAAGGAACGTGTTTCTATGATCTTAATTATCTAATTACTCATTGGACAGTTACGTATTTTTTGTTTTTGCTGGCCGCTTGGCGTTTTGTATTGTGTGGGGTTTGCATGGCTGGCAACCCCTTATCATTGCCTACCTTATTACAGACCAATTCAGACCTAGTTGGTCACCCCGTGCCCCTTATATATCTCAACGTCCATCCTACATAGTCCCATCACAAGGGAGACGCATACACAAATAGACTTAACACAAATGTTGCCCGTTTTGAAACGGCTGTGTGCCGTATGAACCTAAAAACTCACTTTCCCCCAACAGAATACGGGTGAACCGTGTGGGTTGACAGCTACCGGTTTTGTTGTGTTTGCGAGTCCAAGTTACAGGACTGCACCCTGGGTTGTGCGTGGTTCTCATTGGTGGGAGATTCCCTTCGCTGCGTTGCACGCCAGTGGCTGAGGGCTGCCTGGGGCCAGTGACGTGTGAGCCGGTCCCAATGTGCACCGGCAAACATTCATCGCTAGGTGACCCCAGTGTTTATTGCCCGTCTACACGTGGATACCTGAAGCCCATGTCACTCCACTGCTGGATGAATCCCGCAATGAAGATACAATCAGTACATCCACTTTGCTTTTGCACTCTACCTATGTAGTGCCATAAGAGGGGAGGGGCTGCTGGGGGCTCTGGGAACCTAGACAGATAAGCCCTCGGCGCCAGGCGCTAGGATCCCAGGCACCGCAGACAGTTAAGCCCCTTGGCGCCACCAACGGGGGGGCTGTGTGTGCTCTGTGGGATATCTGGGGGCGCACACATCCCCACCCCTATTTGGGGACGAGGCATAAAAGGGCAGCTCCCTGGCCGATCGGGGCCAGTTGCAGCTCAAGACCCAAGACCCGCCAGCCAGCCAGCTTAGGACCCTGGACCCCCTCGTCCCGCTTGTCCTTGTAAGGGCCGGGACGCTGTGAGGGCCAGTGGTGGGACTCTGGGACTCCCGGCTCTACGTCCTTGTAAGGGCGAGTTCCGAGGAAGCCAGAGTCCAGACCCGCACCTTGGCTGGGTCGGGTCAGGTAGCCTCCCCTAGGGTAATTGTAGCCGAAGGACCCCAGAGCGTAGCCAGAGTAGTGTATCTAGGCTGTGTACCTAGGCTGTGTACCTAGGCCAGACATGGGAAATGTACGGCCCGTTGGTCTTTTTAATCCGGCCCGCCGAACTTGTCCAAATATTATCATTAAATTAAATTTTACCTTCCTCCTGTAATGCCCCCATTTCCCCAATAGATGGCGCACTTTGACCGGGAGAGAGAGAGAATATTCGTATGAGCAATTTATGTTTCTATTGAACGTTAACAGTAATATTTGGGTACAGTATTGTTTTTGGAAGCATTCACTATAATATCGTATGAACGTTTACTTCACCGCATCATCGTATGAATGATGCGAGAAGAGATTAACGGGTTCTTATGTTAGCGATTTACGTACTCGGTGCTTTCGCTCTATAAAAATTACGGCTTGAATGAGGGGGAGGGGTATGACTACATCACAAAATTAATATCTTACTAGGAATTTTATATAACAAAAGTTATATACATAACTGTTACGTTTTGTGTAATTCAACAACATTTAACTCCGAGTTCTCTCCGAATTTCACGAGTCCGTTCTAGACCCCACAGTTTTTTTAAAAGAGTTTTAAGCACAGAAAACATAATTAAAGTTTGAAAAATCATTAATTATACAAACTTTTCAATAATATCCTTCTTCACTTCGATTTCAATTTTCTTTAAAAACTTCTTCTCACCAACATTACCACTCATTACCACTTTCTCCGAAAGCAAGTTTGTAAAAGAATACATGGTACAGACAGCAGACATCTTGTGTCCGGAGATTAAAAGCAAATTTGAAAAAGTCAGTTTATCACGCAGGACTGTGACTCGCCGTGTGAAACTGATTGATAAAAATATAGCCAGTCAATTAAACAAAAAGTCTGATTCCTTTGAATTATATTCACTAGCACTGGATGAAAGTACGGACGTAAACGACACTGCTCAGCTCCTCATTTTTATCCGAGGCATTGACGACAGTTTTGCGATAACAGAGGAGTTTTTGACCATGGAGTCACTGAAAGGAACAACGCGGGGAGAGGACTTGTATAACCAGGTATCTGCTGTCATCGAAAGAATGACGCTACCTTTGAGTAAACTTGTCAATGTCACAATGGATGGATCTCCCAAATTTAACTGGAAAAAATGTTGGGCTGCTGAAAAGAATCCAGGATAAAGTGAAAAAGGAAAACCCTGTCCAGGATCTTATTTTCCTTCACTGCATCATCCATCAGGAATCCCTGTGTAAGTCTGTATTGCAGCTTAATCATGTCGTGAATCCAGTCGTAAAACTTGTGAACTTTATTCGAGAAAGGGGACTTCAGCACCGTCAGTTTATTACGTTCCTGGAGGAAACTGATGCGGATCATCAGGACTTGCTGTACCACTCTCGTGTCCGCTGGTTAAGTTTCGGGAAAGTGTTACAACGAGTGTGGGAGCTGAAAGAAGATTCTAGATTTGAAGCTTTCGTGACTGCAAGGAATCATATTCTTAGGTTTTTTCGGTAAAGTCACGTAGGTAAAACATTATTGCTACAACTCGGTGGGCTCTCATGAAATTGTCTTTTCCGAGACCAAGATTCTCTGCAAACCTCCCGGCTACCATCAAAGGTTTGTACACGAAGCCATACAAATATACAAACACAGCATAATTTCAACCGTGATGATGGGTACAAACTGAGTAATCATTGGAAAGATGTTATCAACCACGCAAAAAAGACTTAATTACACTTTTTTGGACCATCTTATCTGACAGGCACTATTTTACTTTACTTTACCGAGTGTTAACATCCCCAGTTATTTTTAACAGTACTCTCTTCATTGTTCCGCCAGCATTGGTATAAACATGGGCAGTTTCGTCCCTTTGTTCTATCATGTGTATCAGACCTCCCCTCCCCCTCTCTGTCCATTGTGTTGGCGTGTGCAGCAACCGCGTCCAAGCCGTCGCCCATTTTTTTGGCCCTCCCCCTCCCGCCCCCCTCCCTCCCGATACGTTCCATTCATTGGCTACCACATTCTGATGAGCCCCCCCCTCTCCTCCCCCCTCCAAACTTGCTTATAAGGGATTACATCTTGAATCATTGCCTCACTTGATGCAACTAATCTGGCTGTGACGGTCCCACCTGATGACGGAGACTTGTGTTGCCTCCGAAACGTCGTGATTTTTGTTTTATTTTATTTTATTTTCATTAATTTTGATGTTTTACCTACGTGACTTTACCTAAAAAAACCTGAAAGAAGATATCATCGCATTTATGGAGTTGATGAGGAAATCTGACGAATTCCCTGAGCTAAGCGACAAGAACTGGCTTAGTGACTTTGCGTTTGCTGTGGACATATTTTCACACATGAATGAGCTGAATGTGAAACTGCAGGGGAAAGATCAGTTTGTTCACGACATGTACAAACATGTGAAAGCCTTCAAATGCAAGCTCACTTTGTTCTCCGGACAAATTGCGAACAAATCTTTCGCTCATTTCCCCACACTTGCCATGCAGGAAGAGGCACCGCGAAGCGCAAAAAAATACAGCAAATCACTTGAGGACCTGCACGGAGAATTCTGCCATAGGTTCTCTGATTTCGAAAACATTGAACAGTCACTTCAGCTGGTGTCCTGCCCCCTGTCACAAAACCCTGAAACAACACCACAGGAGCTACAGTTGGAACTGATAGATCTTCAGTCTGACTCCGTCCTAAAGGAGAAGTTCAACTCTGTTAAACTGAATGACTTTTATGTTTCACTTAACAGAGCCACGTTTCCAAACCTCCGGAGGACTGCACAGAAGATACTGACTTTGTTTGGCTCGACTTACGTGTGTGAGCAGACATTCAGCGTCATGAACGCCAACAAAGCCCGTCACAGATCAAAGTTAACGGATCAGCACCTCAGATCTATCCTGAGAATTGCCACAACCAAAATAACTCCAGACTTGGATGCACTGGCAAAAATGGGAGATCAACAACACTGTTCCCACTCAAACTGAAAGTGATTGTGTTGCTGCAGCGAGGTTGGAGCCAAATCTCCATCACACAGCCTGCGTGGCTGCTCTAACCTGTTAATGTAGATAATAAAAAAGTTCAAGTGAGGTAATTGGTTTGGGCGCAGGCCTCATATGTTTTCATGATGTTTGATCAGTCACGTTACGACATGTTTTTGTATTGTTCATGTTCGTGCAATTTGTTAAATTGTCTTGCAAATAAATGCTTTGCTACCTGTTAAAGGCCAAATACTTTCATGTAATAATTTTTACATGTCATTTATATTAGTTCACACAAACACTCCATCCATCTGTTTCTGGCCCGGCCCCTCTGTCAAATTTTAGAACCCATTGTGGCCCACGAGTGAAAAAGTTTGCCCACCCCTGCACCAACCCAATCACACCTGTCACCATCGACACGCCACAAGAGTGGCTACCAATGTGGGGGGTGTAGATGCTGCCACCTGCCGGCCACCAATGGGGCGTGTCGATTTTGACTTAAACTTTCGTGACTTCAGGAATTCATATTCTTGGTTTTTTCGGTAAAGTAACGTCGACAGAAAATAAAAATAATCAAATGAAATTGAAATAAAAAATACAAATAAAAATATGAAATTTAAAATAATACAAAAAAAAAACCCACATTCATATTCTTGGTTCTTTCAGGAAAGTCACGTAGTTAGAAAATGAAAATAAAATTAAGTAATGAAATATTTTTTTATTTTAAAATAAAGAATTTTAAATAATAAAAACGTGTATTATTTTCAATTCACGATTTGTATTTAAAATTTTATTTAATTATTTTTATTTTCTATCGACGTGAAGAATATGGCGTGCAGATGCTGCAATCTGCTGGCCACCAACGTGGCGTGCGATTGCTGCCAGGTGTGATTTGAGAGGTGAGCGCGGTTGGTAAGGTGTGATTGGGTTGGTGAGTGAGGTTGGTGAGATGCGTGGTGAGTGTGTCGGTGAGCACGTGGAGGATTCGCCTCCACGGTCGCCTTTGTCTCACCCAGTGGCGATGTTCACTCCACACCGCACCAGGTACCCATCTGAGGCTGAGTCGACCTCTCTCTCACTGTCTCACTCACGCGCTCACTCACTCACAAGCGCGAGTTCGCGTTGTCAGGCGATATAAAATAATTTATATTTCATGTCAGTTGGTTCTGAAGTGCGACTTTGTAATTTGGGCGTTCGTAAGTCGAGGACTGTCTGTAAATAAAGATTACGATTGTGGATATGGGGCTTTAACCGTGGGGTGAGATTGGCCCGATCCGCGGGGCGTGGCTTGACCGGCAGTGGGCGGGGCATAGCTGCGACGGGCGTGGCTAATCCAAGAAGTGGGAGGAGTCTTGTTCCTACGTAGGGCGTGGCTTATCCAGGAAGTGGGAGGAGTCTCGCGCCTACGTAGCGGCGTGCAATAACCAAAGGGGGAGTGGCGTGTCACCCTGCGCTGACCAATCGCAGAGGAGAACGCGAACCCTGGACTCCAACCCCGAGAAGCGCGCTCTTTTTAAAGTTAACAACAGCATTGTTAAATGTAAGTAGCGCCTCTCTACTTTATTATTGTTTTATTTGTTTATTACATCACTTGTGGTGCCGTGAGTCGAGTGATATGCGTCAATAACCTTGCTAGACACGGCTAAGCTTTTAATCAGGGGCGCCGCGGTGGCGAGATGTTAACTACCTCGCCAGGCCTACAGCAGCGTGGAGGTTCCATCACGACCCTGACGCCTGCTCTGTATTTGTATATTTTTATTTCCCCCGTGCTCGCATAGATTATTCTCCTGGTCCTTCGGCTTTCCCCTCCACATTTAGAAACGTGACTTTAGAAGAGTACTTGGCTGCTATAAATGTCCACATGATAAGCCACTTAGTTGAGCTGTCATTTGTGGCCAGGTCGCTCCTGATAAGAGCTATAAAGCTATGTGGGCCTGACCTGGTAAAATAGAAATAGTTTATAGTTTAGTTATAGTTCATAAGAACTCGTGGCAAAGGTCAGTGTTTACTTCAAATATTGTTAAGGCTCCGCAGACCTCCAAAGTTATACGTGATGTTATACATTTGGTTCGTTTTGAGCATAATCGCGACCTTATATAATTATTACGTGATGCACACGCTGAATATACGCACACAAACATCGTGTACACGTGTGTCGTGCCCTCTATTGCCTACATAGACGACTTGTGCTGACTAGAGAAAGGTCTTAACGAACAATGTCGTGACATGTATCAGCCCTTTGTCGATCCGGCGTTTTGATAGAGGCCTCCCCCACACCATGTCGTTCGTGGGAGTTGTTTAACCATACTTCACCATGCCGGTCAATGCGGGTTTGGTGAAGTGAGGAGGCCCAGAAACTATATGCAGACACGAGTTTGCCTGTGCTTGCATCTGCAGAATTACATTCTCACACATCTTCAAGTATAGTTTAATACTTCTAGAAATACATTTATTCTTGAGGATTCCATAAAGCACTGTGGTAAAAAGAATACAACTTGATTTGAATGCTTTGTTGAACAGGGAATGCTTTGAGTTTGTGGGTTCAATCTGTCTGTGCGGAGTTGTGTTATTTCCCCATATGCAAGGTGGGGTCTCTCTGGGTTCCACTCACACAAACATCTCAATGCAATGGGACCTTTCTGAAAATGCAGTACTTAGACTCAATGAGGCTTTCCTGGGAAACGAGTTAACATTGTAATAATTATCATGAGAGATAATGACGGTCACTTATAAGTACCATTAATAGTACTATACTGTACTGTTATTGAAGAATATTTTACGTAGTTGTTTGAAAAAAGTGTCCATTCTCAAAACTTTTTGACGGGCCCTCGTACAGGAATGATATTACAATCTTCTTTGGAGATTGCGAGTCAGAGTGTTGTGAATAGTGGACTGAACGTGTGGTGCCACCATTATACTGTTGGTGTGTTTATACAGAAAGGCCTATTTGGTGGGTAACATTAGGAAAATGGAGGTAGTTAGTCATTGTTGTTAAACAACATCTTATTTGGGTGGATGAGAGGAATAAAATCGTACATGATAGGAACTGCAATATTTTGGAGTTCTGGTATAATGCGTTCTAGTATATATGAATTGTATGTCACCTTAAGTATGCCTTTGTGAGTACACACATGACACGGGTGACCTTTGTCTTTTGTTTCAGATGTGCGAGAACAACTCCGCTGCGAGTCATAGTGGTGCTGGGAGAATCGCCTTGACCATCGATGGCGCTTCACCAGCACCCATCTTCACCCCAACTCAATCCGATCGAGTTACTAGAGGGAAAAAACTAAGTTCTTGTGACGTTTGTGGGAAAAAATTCCAACTGCCATGGTGCCTAGATTCCCACGTGAAAACGCACAAGGAGACCCATGAGCAGTGGTGCGGCACATGCGGACTAAGATTTGATCAGCCAGGAAGATTCAAAAGGCACATGAAGACCCACGAAAAGGATTATTTGATAAAGGGTGCACCAGGCTTGGTGAATAACGGCAGTTTTGCCAATGCGGTGTTGAAGCCACCGTCGCCTTATGAGATGTGCTCAGTCTGCGGATTTTTATGTCCTATTGAAATCCTGAAAACTCATGAAAGTCTTCACGCACAGTTTTTGTACAGACCGAAGCCTGAACATGATTACGCTTCGACAAAAAATAGTGGTGTTAAGATAAATGACGTGAAATCCAATTTTCTTGAATGCTTTGGCCTAGTTCCACGTCAACAAACTGCTTCACCAGTCAGCGAGAATAAACCATACGCTGCTCTCGATCCTATTACGAGCATGAAAGTGTTGATGGCCTTGCAGCAGAAGAAGGAAAAGCGAAGTGGACGTAAGTCCATTAAAAGAAGAAAGACCACCACCAGCGTAACCAATTGCAGCAGTAGCAACAGCCAGAATTCGGACATCAAGAGGATGGACTGCACGGAAGCAGGAGGCTGCGTGAAGCAGAGCATCCCCAAGGTGGATGAACCCAACCTGGCACCTTTGGGTACGTCCGAGTAATGCACACACTACATTTCATTTGGATGTAATTGATAATTTCACAAATTAAGTCATGTACGCATATGTTGATCATATTTGTATGTCTGTGCTGAGGAGTGTAGAGATCTGATGTGGTGCTGCTTGGATGTTGGGTTAAACTCTGGGTTTCAGTCACCGAGCCATGATTAAACTGGCTTCTCATTGATGGTCTTATCCAGTTACCAAACACTTCTTCCAGCAAACACTTTTGTTGTTGCGTGGCATGTAGGAAATTACAAAACCTCCGAGTGGATAATAAACGGCCACGAAGGGATGTCATGAGTAGTGCAATGATATCTCCTTCCACGAGCTGTTCTCTTACACGAGGTGGTTCACTGCTGTGTGAGAGTTGCACAGGGATACTTCATCTCATGACATGGTGCCAATAGCTCCATTGGAAGAAAACTGAGCAGAATATATATACAAATTCCAAAAAGTATCTGTTTATTTCTTAACCAGGGTAAATTTAATTTAAACAAGTGGGTCAATTTAGGGAACATTGTTAAATGTATAGACCGAGTCATTTCCATAATGGGAATTTCCTCTTCATTGTACAAACACCTAACTTCCATACACATTTACTCGTTCTATTGCAGGTAATTATTGCGTAATTAATGAGCTGTAATAGAATAATCTGGCTCAACCACCTCAGTGTTAAATTATAGTTGTTTCTCTGCATCAATATCAACCATACGAAGAAGTGCAAAATGTTGTGGCTTCAAAATAAGCCCCAAAAATGTGTTCTTTTGATATTTTTCAGGAAATCAGTATCTTGCTTTTCTACTATTTGTACGTATGTTGAACTTCTTTCGTAGCATAAGTAGCCAACCGTGCTAATCGGAGGTATTTGTTGCTGGCTTTTTGGCATTTTGGGCCTTTGGGCCTGAGGTTAGCAACCGTGATTGATAAAACGTCCCATGTACATAGTGATGTTATGGCATCCACTGCATGGTGATGAATAAATTATAGATTAGCC
Source organism: Lampetra planeri (assembly GCF_965212315.1). Taxonomy (NCBI): domain Eukaryota; kingdom Metazoa; phylum Chordata; class Hyperoartia; order Petromyzontiformes; family Petromyzontidae; genus Lampetra; species Lampetra planeri. The sequence goes on along the minus strand of NW_027614445.1, from coordinate 127,039 downwards.
CGTGTGTGTGCTCAATGGTGGATGTCTTGTGTTCCAGAGGAAAAGCCCTTCCCGTGCAGTGACTGCTCGTACAGAGCGACACAGAAGTCGCAGCTCAAGAGACACGTCCTGAGCGTTCACCACGTGCCCTTCGATAGCGCGCTGGACTCCGACTGCCCCAAGAAGAGAAGGCGGCTGGCTGGGTGCCAAGACAGCGGCCCAACTACGGATTTGAAGCGCGCACGATGCACACGGAGAACTTCGTGATGATTTATTTAATCCTGAGGCTGAGGTACCACGTGTGGGGCGATGAACTCAAAGTTTTGTGCAGCGGACATTTCCATGATGAAATTCCGTCACTTTCACTGCTGCGAGGTAACATCTATTGCCGAATATTTTTAGTCAATTGCTGTATTTTCTTGTATACAATATATTTAATAAATTGTCCTAATTTCATAACCAAGGTTTTTGGGTTAGATCGCGTAAGTATAAGTTATATAATTGATTAGTAATCATTTAATTAGTATGTTTCCTCTATAAGTAATGATAAATGTAAGATGTCTTCTTCTTCCACGCGTTTGTCCCACTCACGTGGGGTCCGCCGTCCTTGCCACCTTCTCCACACCGCCCCGTCCCGCGCCATCTCTCCCTCCGCTCCACGGGCCACCACGTTCGACCGCATCACCACATCGCCCCACGTCTTCTTCTGCCTTCATCTCCTCTTACAATCACAATTACTTAATAGCACGCTTCCAGCCGCACTAAGCCTGTAGCTGTCAGAGCGGTTAAAATTATTTGTATTTCTGTCAGTTTCAATGGATTCGCGAATTTGTCTTGGCCAGTAATAATTAGTTTTACACAAAACTTAATTGTTATCAAAATAATTTGACTGTCGTTGTTGGAAAGCATGTTCTGCAACTTCCAACAGTTATGTTTGAGAGTGTTTAATATTTATTTGGTGTTCTTTTAGTCTTACGCTAATGTTATGTCCCTTCTGTCCAATGTAACATCTGCCACATAAGCAATTAATCCGATAGACACCATATGTTGATAACTTAGGCAATTCATCTTTAGTACAAGATACAATTTTTTAAAATTTTGTGTACCATTCCAAATCTTACTTAGATTTTTTGCTTTTCCAAAACTTGAACTAATTTGTCAGTTACTCCCGCGATAAATGGTATTTTTATTGTTTTAATAATCTGATCGCTTTCAGCAGTATTGCTGGTCGATCTAGATTTGGTATTCACTGCTCTGTTAATTTGAGCATTATTGAAGCCATTCAATCGTAGCGTTTCTTTGACATGTTTAATCTCTCTCCTCAGACTTTCACCATCTGACATTGTTTTAGCCTGATGTATGAGCGTCTTGATGAGAGATGATTTCTGTGCGGGGTTCCCTTTCGGTAAACGCAGTGTGTTATTTTACCATTTAGGCCTCGTCCGAGCAAAATATCCAAGGAAAGGGAGTGTGTTATTCACCTCCATTTCCATGGTCAACTGTATGGCCGGGTTTTTTTAATTGAGATGATTTAGACATTCATTCATGAAGTGTATCCTTACCATGTGGGCAGACAACTAAACCAAAAAGATGGTTTTAATGTACTTGAAGCAAGTGCTCTTGCTTCAAAGTTATCCATGTACAGATTCGCTATAGCAGGAGATAAAGGAGAGCCCATTGCTGTTCCTTCCTTTTGTTTAAAGAAATCACCTCTCCATAGGAAATAAGTCTGTTAGAGGCCACGGGGGGGGGGGCAGGGGTAGTTTATCGTTGTGTTTGTCGCTGCGAGCAGACGGTGCACAATGGAGAGCTTGCTCAGAGCGGAGCTGGGCAAGGACTCGGCGAGGCCGCTGGGCGCTGCGGCCGGTGGAGGCTGCATCAGTGGCGGGCAGAGCTACGAGACGGGGCGCGGACACGTGTTCACCAAGATCAACGCCAAGAGCGGGGCACCCTCCTCTACGCCTCCTCACCATGCCACCTCGCCTCCTCACTATGCCACGTCACCTCCTCACCTCCTCTACCCTCCTCTTCGCCTCCTCTACACCACCTCGCATCCTCGCCTCGCCTCGCCTCAACCTTCATTCAGCCCTGTCATTAATGCATCTTTCCACGCGCATCAGTATCACTCATTTTTCGCTGCGACTACTACCACCACCGTGGTGAATGTTGCAGTGAACTTCACCTAGTTGATTCCCCCCTCCACCCACGTTAAGGGACTCGGTCTACCAGACACTTTGACCGCTTCGTCTCTTCCACTCCGCGTTCAACCACCACGCCTCACTGCAGTTCACAGCAACGCACTCAACTAAACAACTCGGTCACCCACTCATCCAATCACTAACTCAATTACCCTAGTACACACTAATCTAGTCACGTACTCAATAACCCTATCACACACTCATCCAGTCACCCACTCACTTAATCATCCTATCACGCACTCATCTCGTCACTTACTCATCCAGTGACCCCTTCATCCAGTCAACCAATCATCTATTCACCCATTCAATCACCCACACATCCACTCACCCATTTACTCACCCACCCGCTCACCATCATGCGGGTCACCTCACTCTTTTCAGCTTTATCAGTTTGCACTGCTCCACTCTGGAATCCCCACCCGGTCTTCCTATTTCCCCAAACTCTTGCAACAATAAACTTGATCAATTTAAGGAACGTGTTTCTATGATCTTAATTATCTAATTACTCATTGGACAGTTATGTAGTATTTTTTGTTGTTGCTGGCCGTTTGGCTTTTTGTATTGTGGGGTTTGCATGGCTGGCAACCCCTTATCATTGCCTACCTTATTACAGACACATTCAGACCTTGTTGGTCACCCCGTGCCCCTTTTTAATCTCAACGTGCATCCTACATAGTCCCATCACAAGGGAGAAGCATACACAAATAGACTTAACTCAAAGGTTGCCCGTTTTGAAACGGCTATGTGCCGTATGGACCTGAAAACTCACTTTCCCCCAACAAAATACGGGTAAACCGTGTGGGTTGACAGCTACCGGTTTTGTTGTGTTTGCGAGTCCAAGTTATAGGACTGCACCCTGGGTTGTGCGTGGTTCTCATTGGTGGGAGATTCCCTTCGCTGCGTTGCACGCCAGTGGCTGGGGGCTGCCTGGGGCCAGTGACGTGTGAGCCGGTCCCAATGTGCACCGGCAAACATTTATCGCTAGGTGACCCCAGTGTTTATTGCCCGTCTACACGTGGATACCTGAAGCCCATGTCACTCCACTGCTGGATGAGTCCCGCAATGAAGATACAATCAGTACATCCACTTTGCTTTTGCACTCCACCTGTTCCATTGGCGGCCGAATGCGGATCTAAATGTGCATACGTTGGAGACTGGTTTATTTGCATAGAAATCAAACCAATTGACCCACGACCTTTGCCCCATAAACTTTCGACACTCAACACGTGTTAGCCTCAACGTGCACCTAGCCTAGCACAAGCGTCGTGGTGACGTCACCTCCACTTTGTAGCCAATGGCGGTTGTTGTTGACGACGTCGCCTAGGCAACGCCGCCCCGCCCCCCTCTGCCTCTGCCCGCCTCGCTCTGTGCACGCGAGGCGCCAATCCGTGACGCGGCACTGAACGCGGCGCGTCACCGCTCAGCGTGGGTTGGGCCCTCAGCCACGTGCACGTCAGTCGCACGCTCACTAATATTTACACTTTTACTCGTGTTTGTGTTCGTCGTCGTCGTCGTTGTTGTTAAAGGTGAGGTAAATAATGATGCTACGCGACGTGTGTATTGATGTATACGTGCAGTTTATATGTTTAAACGTGATAGAAGTTTAGGCCCCAGAGCCGTTTCTTTCCTAAGGAGCTTTTTATGCACCAACCTCAATTATTGCGCTTTTGTTAATCATCATTTAACAGGAATAATATACTTAAGATAGATATCCAAGCTACGATATTTTGCACAACAGACGATGGCAAAATTGTGGATATGTGCCACTGAAACCGCAATAACTCAATAATGATGACTCGTGTTGAGTGTTTAATCTGCAAGCAATGAGCCCACCACAGGTTCGGAAATGTTAGAATGGAAACAGTGAAATTAATAAAACTTGTTTGCTCTGCCATTTGATTTTAAAATACGACTCTTCAAAGGGCTTTGGTTGTAGTTAGCAATATTTGAATTTCTATTTGGTTCTTTCGGTAAAGTCACTGAGAAAGAAAATAAAAGAAATAATAGAATACGACGTTTCGATTGCGACACAAGCAATCATCAGGTACAATTGAAAGAGAAAACAAACCTAGTGAACTTAGAAATATCATGCAATCCAACACAGAGAGTCGGCTAACACAACAGTCAGCACCTTACCTGGTTGATTACGTTCTTCCAAAGATTGCTAAATTTGTGAGACAAAACACAGACACATTGACACACAGACAGACACACAAGCAGAGAGAGAGACAACACAGAGATACACAACACACACACAACATAGACACACAGTGTTGTCTATGTTGTGTCTCTCTCTGTCTGTGTTTCGTATCTCTCTCAAATGTTGTAATCTTTGGAAGAATGTAATCAACCAGGTAAGGTGCTGACTGTTGTGTTAGCCGACTCTCTGTGTTGGATTGTATTTCTAAGTTCACTAGGTTTGTTTTCTACCTGATGACGATTGCTGGTGTTGCAATCGAAACGTCGTATTCTATTATTTAATTTATTTTCTTTCTACGTGACTTTACCGAAAGAACCGAAGAGTAATCCCTGCAGTCACGAAAGTTTCAAATCAATTATTTGAATTTGTTTGAAGGAACTGTATTCTCTTACATGTTTTGTATTCCTAGGCATTAAATATGTACTAAAGATTCAGACTAATTGTAAATCTAATGGGACCACTTTAATCGATGTTCGTTAATATTCATAGGCGTGGTAAGGTTTCGAGACGCACTCGGCTATGTGAATGAAATGGGGCTGCGTGAAATGCAGTCCGTGTTCTTCCTCGTCCATTTGTCTTCATTAAAACGTCAACATTTGATCTTGCTGTCTCTGTCATTAAGGCCACATGGCCACAGTATCTCTTAGTTCTTGCAAGGTAAGCTGGATTCATTCTCTTTTCGACATATGTCCCACCAAATTCTGTAATAATAATGTTCCATATTCTTGGTTCTTTCGGTAAAGTCACGTAGAAGGGAAATGATAAAATAAAAAAATATAAAACAATGAAAATTCTCACGACACACACCTGATGATGATTGCTTGTGTTGCAGTCGAAACGTCGTGAGAATTTTTTTTGTTTTATATTTTTATTATTTTATTATTTCCCTTCTACGTGACTTTACCGAAATAACCAAGCATATGAATCCCTGCAGTCACGAAAGCTTTAAATAAAAATAATGTTCCAGTTTCTCTTTCTGTTTTTAAATATAGATTTAAATAAATATACATTAAAAAATCCACAAATCTGGTTGCCTCCTGATGATACTGGTTGCAATTACTGGCGAAACGTCGTACTCACATTGTAAATGTTGTGGCTTTGCTCTAACACACAACCGGTGTGCTGTACTGGTAACGAATTGGCATGTTCTGTTTAAGTGACAAACCTTACTAATTAGCTGTGTCGGGTGGTGGTGGGTTTACCGACATATTTATATATTTACGTGCTCTTACCCAAAAATAAAACCTGTATTATGTAAAAATAGATTTATTTTCCCCCTTTCTATTTGGTTAGTTTCAAATTTCTAACGCCTTTCAAATTGTTCTGATGTACAGTGCTACATTTCAAATTACTGTCATGTTTGCAACGGGTTGTATTGCTTCTTCCGGAAATCTACTTTCCCGAGTGGTTGTGCATTTGTCGCTTGTTTCAGAGGTTCGCGATTCAAGCCCAGGGGTCGCCCTAGTTAATACTGCGGGTGTATTAATAAAAACTGCATTTCCACAAATAATGTATAAACAAAAAAATCCAGTGATATTATTCATAAATGAAGAGGACGTGTGCCGGTGTCACCATCTAAATTTTCAAATCTCTGAAATTACTGGATTGGGTAAAACCACATTTATGTATGGTGAACTTCTTTCGCAGTGTACGTAACCAATTGTGCTAATCAGAGGTGTGGAGAAGGACAACACACTGAACACAAAAAGCAGTTCTAAGGAAATTCGTGTTCAATCTCTATTTAAAAGTGGCTTCCTAATATCGGAAGGAAGAGCATTCCAGTTGGCCGCAGAAGCGAGTGATGCGGTGACTGTCTTTGTTAGATGGCTCGCCAAAAGCCACAGCTGCTAGGATGATCCACCAATCCCATCTCTCGATTGCAATTGTGCATTGCCAGCACACCGTGCATTCGCCGTTGAACCACTCGTCCATCACGTGTTCCATCATCGCAACTACAGCATTGTGCTGCACCTGTGGCCACCACGGTTGCTCACTTTGCTTTGCTTGTTGAGGTGATCGGCAAGGCCCAGAAAGGCGAGTGGGAGGCGTTGGACCGTTATCTGGTTCGCATCGAGTGCGACATCAAGCAAGAGGTGGAGGGCCGGCTACACAAGATCAAGAAACACTTGTTGGAGTCGTTCCCCTTGCCAGGGACGAGCGCCGATCTTCGCCGACAGTTCACGACACAGCCGGCGGCCGAGATGGTGCTGCAGGTCTTCCAGAACGCCGAGGACATCTTTGTGAATAAGCTGAAGAAGGTGGGGGCCATGGCGTCTGGACTTAATGCAACAAAATTACCGTGCGAGAAAATTCATGCATCTGCTTAGATTTGTCAAAGATTTTCCACAATACATTTGTCCTCGGAATTATTGAATGAGTGATAATCGCCATACGTTTCAAGTCTGTGGATACTTCCACCATTATCAAAAGACTTGCTCTACCACTGAATTAACACTCCTCTATACAATTTAGGGTCATCGCTTTTACAAAATTCAGTCACGTTGAGACAAAAGTAAGAGTGGGCATTGAAATCGGTCGGACATCTGTGCATGCACCACCCTCTATTTGTCCTAAGAGTGCGAAATGGCTGCACGTGGTTTGGCTCCTTTGTTGTCTCCACCGACAGTGTGTGCAGGACTTCCTGGGGCAGGTGAAAGGGGACACGCTGGCCCGGTAGCTCTTTCAGTTGGCTCTGTGCTGTGGCTCGCTTGAGACTCCCCGTGACCTCGTGGTCAAGGAGAAACCGGCCGCGTTTCTCGGCAACATCAGCACTCCCGACACCAGACCACCGTGTCCTCTGGAGAGTAAGGTAACAAATTTGCATTTACAGTAGACTCTCGATTATCCGCGCTAATGACGGGGAGGATGGCTGCGGATGATTAAAAATCTCGGATGATCCAAAAATATTTATTTATTTTCTGCGGATCTCTATGCCAAAAACTAACGTTCAACCGATTGATGCACGTGTTTGGTGATCAAACTTTCCTGCTAATTTGACAAGGTCCAATATCGGCTCAACTTTCATGCGACGGACATTACTCTTATGTTCAGAGTGGGATGAAATGTGCTTCCCTTTATTGTGTGGACCAGAGGTCACTAGAAGCGATGTCAGAGGTAGCTTTGTGATGTTCTCTTCTGTGGGCCATTCTCCAATACGACGGGTTCCGCTGCTCTGTGAGAGATCCTAGTGGATCCTCCGTCTCATGACACGATATCGAAAGCACAATCTGAATAAAACGTAGTTTGTTGTATTGTACATGAGGGGTCAGACCACGGAGGACCTTCAGAATGCTGAGTGTGAACTTGAAATTGATTCTGGACTGGTTCGGGGGATAGTTGAACAATTGGAATATTAGGGCGATATCGTTTTGCATACGGGTGTGAGTGAGAAGTCTGCCAGCGTTTTTTTGAGTCCATAATCAATATTTTTTGGTTAGATCATGTAAATATGCACTCAATAATATGCGTAAATATGCACTACTTATTCGGCCTAATCCAAAAATCTCTATTGCGGCTAATATTGGTCGCGAAGGCCTTCGTGTTAAACTTGTTTTTTTTAGTCTTCTGGAATCTGGCGATGAAACGTATCGGCGAGTTGTAGATGAGACGTGGGGGTGGGGGGGCGGAGAGAGAGTTGCAATTGTCGAGCCTATTGGAGCGAGTTACAACATTGTTGTCCTCTCTACAATGGCATTGCTCCTCTCCTTCGCAGAGGCGGTAGCCGAGCAGCTGGTCCGTCTGCTGAGCCACGCAAGTAAGATGGCAGAGCTCCTGGGCCTGCCCGCGCTGTCACGCGTGGAGAAGCAGCTTGCCGAGCACTTTGACTCGTGCGACCTCCCCAGCCTGGGCCTCGGCTCCTTCTTGGACATCCTCCAGGTGCGTACGTGACATGTGTGAGCCCACTCGCCTCCAGCTGTTAAGAGACAGTACAGCAAGTAGGTGTGCGACACTGCCCGTGCAAGGTTTGAGTGTACTTCCCGCCTCTGAGTGGCGCGCAAACTTAAGTTCACTTCCGAAATTGTGCGCAATAATATTAGTTTATTATTATGAACTTAAAACTCAGTTGTCGATAACTCAAATACGTTAGAGCGTTATTTGTGTAATCACTGCTAATGCAGAGCACAACAAATTATCACGTAAGATACATGGGTTTTCTCTTGTCACTCTTAAAAAATGTACGTGAATTTGGCAAAAGTGAGTGTACAAAAGTGACATTAAGGAAAAAATGTTCATAACACTATATATGCAAAGTGGCCGGGTGCCTCAGAGATCAAAGCGGTGCGTTGTTAATAATGAGGTTCTGGACTTGAATCTGGATTTTGACCGCTTGGGATTAAACCGAGTTTTCAAGTCTAGCAAGTTGATCGTCCTAGCCCTGTCAGCAGTGACTGCACAAAACATCAATCTTATTAAACTTGCGTTTTGCATTTCGATTTAAAGCTTTCGTGACTGCAGGGATTCATCTTCTTGGTTCTTTCGGTAAAGTCACGTAGAAGGGAAGTAATAAAATAATAAAAATAAAACATAATAAAACAATTCTCACGACGTTTCGGCCACAACGCAAGCAGCCGTCCTCAGGCGAAGAATGAGAACATTATCAAGCTAGGAGCTTATGTAGGTGTAGCGAGGAGGAGCGCCTTAACAAAAGAATGTGCATATGAAGAGGAATTTAGCATACCAATGGGCAATGAGTAGGAGGTGGGCGGAGGGGTTTCAAAGTCCCATTATGCCCATGCATTATGCAGGATAAACAGCACCACGGGGGGGCGCAAGGAACAACGTTAATAAAGGAAAGGAATGTTAATGATATGTAGCTGCATTTACCCAACAACCACGTAGAAAACCAAAGTAAAAACTACATAAAAACTAAAATATAAACTGATACTTACTATACTCTACAATAAGCTGAGTTGCTAACAACAAATAATAACTTACAATTCTACGTCGTAAGAAGTATATAATATACTTCCATCTAAACTTTATTCTCTTAGCATATACAGTACTATATACTGCCATAGATAAACCCAACATTAAATTATATACTGTATTGCTGTAAACCACCCTATACTTTATACATTTTAATATAACACTATGTATTATTCAACTCACCCTAATGTGTATCGAAATGGTTTATTACGTCCTTCCAATGATTGCTAAGCCTGAATCCATCTTCTCGGTTAAAATTGTCTCTGTGTTTGTATATGTGGATCGCCTCATGAACGAATCTCTCATGATAGCCAGATGGCTTGCAGAGAACCTCCGTCTTGGAGAAGTCAATGTCATGTGAGCCCACTGAGTTGTAACAGTGGTCTGCCACGGCTGAGGTGTTTGTCCTACCGTGTTTTAGATCAGCTTTATGTTCACGAATGCGGTCTGAGACGTGTCGTTTGGTTTCCCCAATGTAGCTGCTACCACAGAGGCAACTTAGTTTGTAGACGCCAGGGTACTGTATGTCTGGAATCACATCTTTTACAGACGGTACCAGATCACGGATTTTATGTACTGTGTTGAATCGGACCTGGATCTTGTGTTTAATCAGGATTTTGGAGATCTTTTTTGTGACCCCAGCAATGTAGGGTAAGGTGATGGTCTTGAAAGGCTCCTCAACAGGATCTTTCTTGATGGTTGGAGTGATGGCTTTGCGGATTGTGTAGTCGGAGTAACCATTAGCCTTAAGAGCTTGGCGTACGTGTTTGAGTTCACTGGAAATGTGTTCATGGTCGGAGATGCATTGGGCTCTATGATATAGAGTCTTGATGAGGGAATTCTTCTGGGATGGATGGTGGTGGGAATCCGGTTTTAGATAAGCATCCGTGTGGGTGGCTTTCCTGTAGACAGAGTGGCTCATTGAACCATCAGGTCTCCTTTTGATTAGGACATCCAAAAAGGGTAGCTTGCCATCATTTTCGACTTCCATGGTGAATCTGATTGCTGGGTGTATGGAATTGATGTGGTCGAGAAATTGGTCTAGAGCAGGCCGGCCATGTGGCCAGATGACAAAAGTGTCGTCTACGTACCTCTTCCATAAGGTCGGGCGTAGAGTGGCAGTCTGGATGGCGTCCGTCTCAAATTTCTCCATGAAGATGTTGGCTACAACCGGAGATAGGGGGGAGCCCATTGGGGTGCCCTCAATTTGCTTGTAGAAGGTTCCATTCCAGGTGAAGTATGTATTGGTTAAGCAGTGTCTCACCAGGGGGGGTACCCCAGCATTTAGTCCTTGATGAACCAAGTCTTCAATGATTGCGATGGTGTCAGGCACAGGCACCTTGGTGAACAAGGAAACCACATCAAAACTGACAAGCAGGTCGTCTGGGGACAGGGCAATCCCCTTGATTGTCGATACCAGGTCAGTAGAGTTTAGTACTGCAGAGGTGGTTTTTCCAGTGAAAGGCCGTAGGATTTCGGACAAAAAACGAGCCAGTTTGTAAGTGGGGGAGTTGATAGTAGAGAAAATGGGACGAAGAGGTGTATCTTCTTTATGTATCTTTGGCAAGCCGTACAATCTTGGTGGCCTAGAGACCCCACCAACAGCCTCGTCTCCAAAACCAACAACATCATTTCTGCTTCAACCGCATTAATTGATCAGACCAAACAGTTCTCGTTGAAACCTTCTGCAGCTAGGCCACCAAGATTGTACGGCTTGCCAAAGATACATAAAGAAGATACACCTCTTCGTCCCATTGTCTCTACTATCAACTCCCCCACTTACAAACTGGCTCGTTTTTTGTCCGAAATCCTACGGCCTTTCACTGGAAAAACCACCTCTGCAGTACTAAACTCTACTGACCTGGTATCGACAATCAAGGGGATTGCCCTGTCCCCAGACGACCTGCTTGTCAGTTTTGATGTGGTTTCCTTGTTCACCAAGGTGCCTGTGCCTGACACCATCGCAATCATTGAAGACTTGGTTCATCAAGGACTAAATGCTGGGGTACCCCCCCTGGTGAGACACTGCTTAACCAATACATACTTCACCTGGAATGGAACCTTCTACAAGCAAATTGAGGGCACCCCAATGGGCTCCCCCCTATCTCCGGTTGTAGCCAACATCTTCATGGAGAAATTTGAGACGGACGCCATCCAGACTGCCACTCTACGCCCGACCTTATGGAAGAGGTACGTAGACGACACTTTTGTCATCTGGCCACATGGCCGGCCTGCTCTAGACCAATTTCTCGACCACATCAATTCCATACACCCAGCCATCAGATTCACCATGGAAGTCGAAAATGATGGCAAGCTACCCTTTTTGGATGTCCTAATCAAAAGGAGACCTGATGGTTCAATGAGCCACTCTGTCTACAGGAAAGCCACCCACACGGATGCTTATCTAAAACCGGATTCCCACCACCATCCATCCCAGAAGAATTCCCTCATCAAGACTCTATATCATAGAGCCCAATGCATCTCCGACCATGAACACATTTCCAGTGAACTCAAACACGTACGCCAAGCTCTTAAGGCTAATGGTTACTCCGACTACACAATCCGCAAAGCCATCACTCCAACCATCAAGAAAGATCCTGTTGAGGAGCCTTTCAAGACCATCACCTTACCCTACATTGCTGGGGTCACAAAAAAGATCTCCAAAATCCTGATTAAACACAAGATCCAGGTCCGATTCAACACAGTACATAAAATCCGTGATCTGGTACCGTCTGTAAAAGATGTGATTCCAGACATACAGTACCCTGGCGTCTACAAACTAAGTTGCCTCTGTGGTAGCAGCTACATTGGGGAAACCAAACGACACGTCTCAGACCGCATTCGTGAACATAAAGCTGATCTAAAACACGGTAGGACAAACACCTCAGCCGTGGCAGACCACTGTTACAACTCAGTGGGCTCACATGACATTGACTTCTCCAAGACGGAGGTTCTCTGCAAGCCATCTGGCTATCATGAGAGATTCGTTCATGAGGCGATCCACATATACAAACACAGAGACAATTTTAACCGAGAAGATGGATTCAGGCTTAGCAATCATTGGAAGGACGTAATAAACCATTTCGATACACATTAGGGTGAGTTGAATAATACATAGTGTTATATTAAAATGTATAAAGTATAGGGTGGTTTACAGCAATACAGTATATAATTTAATGTTGGGTTTATCTATGGCAGTATATAGTACTGTATATGCTAAGAGAATAAAGTTTAGATGGAAGTATATTATATACTTCTTACGACGTAGAATTGTAAGTTATTATTTGTTGTTAGCAACTCAGCTTATTGTAGAGTATAGTAAGTATCAGTTTATATTTTAGTTTTTATGTAGTTTTTACTTTGGTTTTCTACGTGGTTGTTGGGTAAATGCAGCTACATATCATTAACATTCCTTTCCTTTATTAACGTTGTTCCTTGCGCCCCCCCGTGGTGCTGTTTATCCTGCATAATGCATGGGCATAATGGGACTTTGAAACCCCTCCGCCCACCTCCTACTCATTGCCCATTGGTATGCTAAATTCCTCTTCATATGCACATTCTTTTGTTAAGGCGCTCCTCCTCGCTACACCTACATAAGCTCCTAGCTTGATAATGTTCTCATTCTTCGCCTGAGGACGGCTGCTTGCGTTGTGGCCGAAACGTCGTGAGAATTGTTTTATTATGTTTTATTTTTATTATTTTATTACTTCCCTTCTACGTGACTTTACCGAAAGAACCAAGAAGTTGCGTTTTGCACTTCATTTTCTTATTTCCAGCTCTGAGAATGACAATTTCAGCTAGACTCTCGTGCGCCGCACAATCTCATAGCACAGCTAATGTGAAAGCGTTGGCTCCTGTTGTGTAAAAGATAAAAGGCCACCAACAGCATTTAAATGACACACGGGCTGCATGGCTATGCGAGATTTACGAATGGATTATTTGTCTCTTGACAAAACGCCGATAGCACATTTGGAAGAAAAAAATTTGAGAATGAATTTTGTTTTAATATGCAAACTTAAATCTCTAATATATTATTAGTTTTCGTGCACTGCATTGTGAGAAGCAGCTCCATGCGTATCTTTCAGTTTTAAGCCGGTGTTTGCCTTGCGATTACCTCGGTGTCAACCAACCGATGTTGATTTGTTGTGTCTGTGGCAGCTGTTGGAGGAGACTGGGGTTGTGATCTCTGCCCTGGGTGGATTTGGAGCCACGGCGGGAAGCTTCTGCCCCAAGTGCGACGAGCTGATGGAGTTCATCCGCCAGTGCGGCAGCTTCGACCCCGCAGCGGTGAGACGTGGGCCACTGCAGGGGCCACCGGGGCGGCTCGGAGATGGGGATAAGGATTTGTAGATATAGGGCGCTCGCTGAAATAAACTCGGCAACTCAAAGCGCCGTACAGCAACATTTCATCTCAACCATTCCATTGCCCTGCGGCTGTCTCGCCTCCCCAATGGCAGCTGTTCCTGTTTCACACGTGGTGCGTGCACTAGCGGCCTGTGAATGGACATGTCTGCCAGTAGGGAGCGATGTTCGATTTTCCTACATTGTGAAACAGACCACTTTGTTTATGGTGAATAAACTGGCTAATTAACCAGGGTGTATGCTGGGCTTGAACCGAGAACTACCACTCGGCCATGTTTCCATAAATTCGTGCAGTCACATTAACGCTGTTCACGTCGTACGCAATGGACACTTTATTATTAGCATCACATCTGCCCCTGTTTGGCCCCTAGACCATTTTGAGAAGTCTTGTAAGGGCGGCGTATTACAGTTTGATTTTATATCGTCACGACAAATATCCAATGGAAAACCACCCGTTCCGTGGGGGGCCTTCGCACTGACACAAATCGGATGCGCCAGTGGAAAAGGGCTGCTAGCAACTCGGCCGCCTCCAAACGAAAGAGAGAGGGTTCCAGGTCTCTGATGTTTGCTGTCTGCTTTGCAGCTGCTGGCTGTGGACTGTGTTGTGGGGCAGCACTCATGCGTTCCTGCTGCAACCTTTTCACAACCCCGTGACCAACCTTTATGAAACTGGTGCAGAAAGCCAAGCCCGGTGGCGGCAGCGGCGGTGCCCATCGGTGCGCTGTATTGTACGAGACGGCGCTGTGTGCTCGCGAATCGAGGTTTTGCAGCCCCTCCTAAGTGCCCCCCTCCTCACCCCTCTGGTCACCTCGTGATCTACCTGACCGCCACGGGTCGCTCCTCAAAATTGTTGGGAGTTGGCGACAGACACTTGGGGTTCTTTAATTTTTCACATCAAAGGGTCAGTGAGCATCACCAATATGCCATTGGGAATGGAACTTAATAATTCAATGCTCAAAGCAAGTGATCGGGGAGCCAAACTGAAGATTGTGTGTGTAACACCCTCTGGCAGTCCACTGCCTGATGAAGGTCTTGCCACGTTGTTTTCTTTTTACCGTTGTACTGTATAGAATTATTAAGTATGAATGCATATTTATATTAAACTATTCTGAAAGATGTGTAATTTATTTGCAAATGAGAATGTAATGTCGCAGATGCGACCACAGGCCAACTTGAATCTGCATGTAGTTTCTGGGTCTCTTCACTTCACCAACCCGCATTGACCAGCGTGGTGAAGTATGATTTAACAATTCCCACGACTGACATTGTGTGGGGGAGGCCTCTATCAAACGCTGCATCGACAAGGGGCTGATATGTCACTACATTGTATGGTAAGTCCGTTCTCTAGCCAATACGAGAAGTCTATGTAGAAAGACGATGCGGGACACGTGTACACGATGATTGTGTGCGTACGTTCAGTGTGTGTATCACGTGCACAATTATATCAGGTCGCGATTATGCTCAAACATCACGAACAACTCTCGACGTCTCCAGAGCCTGAACATTTCAAGTAGACACTGACCCTTGCCACGATTTGTATTTTACCAGGTAAGGGCCACGGAGCTCTATTTCAGAAGCGACCTGGACACAAGTGAAAACTAAACGAAGTGGCTTATGTGGACATTTATAGCAACCAAGTACTCTAAACTCACGTTTCTAAATGTGTCGAGGGGAAAGCCGAAAGACCAGGAGAAGAATCTATGCGACCACGGGGGAAATAAAAATATACAAATACAGAGCAGGCGTCAGGGTCGGGATGGAACTTCCACGCTGCTGTAGGCCTGGCGAGGTAGTTAACATCTCGCCACCGCGGCGCCCCTGATTAAAAACGTAGCCATGTCTAGCAAGGTTATTGACTCACATCACTCGACTCACGGCACGACAAGTGATGTATTAAACAAAACAATAAAGTAGAGAGGCGCTACTGACATTTAACAATGTTCTTAATTTAAAGCTTTCGTGACTGCAGGGATTCATATTCTTTGTTATTTCGGTAAAGTCGACTGGAACACAAGCAATCATCATCAGGTGTGAAATCCACAGAAAGAAAATTTGAAAAAAGTTTTGGTCTTTCCTAACATTAGCACCAAGGACAGCGATTTGGCAGTTTGCCAGATGGACGAGTCCATCTATGTTCGGAAAAGAGAAGGGGGGAGCAGAAAATGGAATGCGGTCTGAAAGTCACCGTAATCGTGAACACAATCAATTAAGACCCGAAATGGTTGAGTAAATCCTTCCAATGATTGCTAAGCCAGAAACCATCTTCTCGGTTGAAATTGTCTCTGTGTTTGTATATGTGGATTGCCTCATGAACGAACCTCTCATGGTAGCCAGATGGCTTGCAAAGAACCTCCAAGACAGAGGTTCTTTGCAAGCCATCTGACTATCATGGCCTCCTTTAGGGTTAGGGTGGTTCTTTCGGTAAAGTAACGTCGATAGAAAATAAAAATGATCAAATAAAATAAAAATACAAAATAAAAATCTGAAATTTAAAATAATTAAAGCAAAAAACCCACATTCATATTCTTGGTTCTTTCAGGAAAGTCACGTAGTTAGAAAATGAAAATAAAAGTAATGAAATACAACTTTTAATTTAAAATAATGAACTTAAAATAATACAAACTTGTATTATTTTCAATTCATGATTTTAATTTTTAATTTTATTTTATTATTTTAATTTTCTATCGACGTAAAGAATATGGCGTGGAGATGCTTCCATCTGCTGGCCACCAACGTGGCGTGCAGATGCTGCCAGGTGGGATTTGAGAGGTGAACGCGGTTGGTAAGGTGTGATTGGGTTGGTGAGTGAGGTTGGTGAGATGCGTGGTGAGTGTCGGTGAGCACGTTGAGGATTCTCCTCCACGGTCGCCTTTGTCTCCCCCAGTAGCGATGTTCACTCCACACCGCACCAGGTACCATCTGAGGCTGAGTCGACCTCTCACTATCTCACTGTCTCACTCACACTCACTCACAAGCGCGAGTTCGCGTTGTCAGGCGATATAAAATAATTTATATTTCATGCCAGTTGGTTTTGAAGTGCGGCTGTTTGTAATTTGGGCGTTCGTAAGTCGAGGACTGTCTGTAAATAAAGATTCCGATTGTGGATGTGGGGCTTTAACCGTGGGGTGATATTCTTTGGTTCTTTTCGGATAAGTCACGTCTAAAAATAAAATAATAAATCAAAATAAAACAACACATTACGACGTTTCGATTGCAACACAAGCAATCATCATCAGGCATAAAAGAAATAGCAACAAAAATCTAACTAGAAAACTATAGACCGACATACAAGCAGACAGACATCACAACGGCACACATAGAGAGGACTATATAGGCACACGAAAATTAAATAACCTAGTAAAATATTGAAATGTGATGTAATACAACACAGAGAGTCGGTTAACACACAATTAACGCATGGCCTGGTTGACTACGTGTTTCAAAATTTGCTAAGTTAGAATTTCAAGTGTGAGCAACAAATATCTTGGCCCAATCCTCGGGGGCGTGGCTTGACCGACAGTGGGCGGGGCATAGCCGCGATGGGCGTGGCTTATCCAGGAAGTGGGAGGAGTCTCGCGTCTACGCAGGGGCGTGCAATAACCAAAGGGGGCGTGGCGTCTCACCCTGCGCTGACCATTCGCAGAGGAGAACGCGAACCCTGGACTCCAACCCCGAGAAGCGCGCTCCTTTTAAAGTTAACAACAACATTGTTAAATGTAAGTAGCGCCTCTCTACTTTATTGTTGTTTTGTTTATTACATCACTTGTGGTGCCGTGAGTCGAGTGATATGCGTCAATAACCTTGCTAGACACGGCTAAGCTTTTAATCAGGGGCGCCGCGGTGGCGAGATGTTAACTACCTCGCCAGGCCTACAGCAGCGTGGAGGTTCCATCACGACCCTGACGCCTGCTCTGTATTTGTATATTTTTATTTCCCCCGTGGTCGCATAGATTTTTCTCCTGGTCCCTCGGCTTTCCCCTCGACATTTAGAAACGTGACTTTAGAAGAGTACTTGGCTGCTATAAATGTCCACATGATAAGCCACTAAGTTGAGCTGTCGTTTGTGGCCAGGTCGCTCCTGATAAGAGCTATAAAGCTCTGTGGACTTGACCTGGTAAAATATAAATAGTTTATAGTTTAGTTATAGTTCATAAGAACTCGTGGCAAGGGTCAGTGTCTACTTCAAATATTGTTAAGGCTCTGCAGACCTCCAAAGTTATTCGTGATGTTATACATTTGGTTCGTTTTGAGCATAATCGCGACCTTACATAATTATTACGTGATGCACACGCTGAATATACACACACACAAACATTGTGTACACGTGTGTCGTGCCCTCTATTGCCTACATAGACGACTTGTGCTGACTAGAGAACGGTCTTAACGAACAATGTCGTGACATGTATCAGCCCTTTGTCGATCCGGCGTTTTGATAGAGGCCTCCCCCACACCATGTCGTTCGTGGGAGTTGTTTAACCATACTTCACCATGCCGGTCAATGCGGGTTTGGTGAAGTGAGGAGGCCCAGAAACTATATGCAGACACGAGCTTGCCTGTGCTTGCATCTGCAGAATTACAATCTCACACATCTTCAAGTATAGTTTAATACTTCTAGAAATACATTTATTCTTGAGGATTCCATAAAGCACTGTGGTAAAAAGAATACAACTTGATTTGAATGCTTTGTTGAACAGGGAATGCTTTGAGTTTGTGGGTTCAATCTGTCTGTGCGGAGTTGTGTTATTTCCCCATATGCAAGGTGGGGTCTCTCTGGGTTCCACTCACACAAACATCTCAATGCAATGGGACCTTTCTGAAAATGCAGTACTTAGACTCAATGAGGCTTTCCTGGGAAACGAGTTAACATTGTAATAATTAGCATGATAGATAATGACGGTCACTTATAAGTGCCATTAATAGTACTATACTGTACTTTTATTGAAGAATATTTTGCATAGTTGTTTGTAAAAAAGTGTCCATTCTCAAAACTTGTTGATGGGCCCTCGTACAGAAATGATATTACAATCTTCTTTGGAGATTGCGAGTCAGAGTGTTGTGAATAGTGGACTGAACGTGTGGTGACACCATTATATTGTTGGTGTGTTTATACAGAAAGGCCTATTTGGTGGGTAACATTAGGAAAATGGAGGTAGTTAGTCATTGTTGTTAAACAAAATCTTATTTGGGTGGATGAGAGGAATAAAATCATACATGATAGGAACTGCAATATTGTGGAGTTCTGGTATAATGCGTTCTAGTATATATGAATTGTATGTCACCTTAAGTATGCCTTTGTGAGTACACACATGACACGGGTGACCTTTGTCTTTTGTTTCAGATGTGCGAGAACAACTCCGCTGCGAGTCACAGTGGTGCTGGGAGAATCGCCTTGACCATCGATGGCGCTTCACCAGCACCCATCTTAACCCCACCTCAATGCGATCGAGTTACAAGAGGGAAAGAACTAAGTTCTTGTGACGTTTGTGGGAAAAAATTCCAACTGGCGTGGTGCCTAGAATCCCACGTGAAAACTCACAACGTGACCCATGACCAATGGTGCGGCACATGCGGACAAAGATTTGATCAGCCAAGAAAATTCAAAAGGCACATGAAGACCCATGAAAAGGATTATTTGATAAAGGGTGCACCAGGCTTGGTGAATAACGGCAGTTTTGCCAATGCGGTGTTGAAGCCACCGTCGCCCTATGAGATGTGCTCAGTCTGCGGATTTTTAAGTCCGATTGAAATCCTGAAAACTCATGAAAGTCTTCACGCACAGTTCTTGTACAGACCGAAGCTTGAACATGATTACGCTTCGACAAAAGATAGTGGCGTTAAGATAAATGACGTGAAATCCAATTTTCTTAAATGCTTTGGCCTAGTTCCAAGTCAACAAACTGCTTCACCAGTCAGTGAGAATAAACCATACGCTGCTCTCGATCCTATTACGAGCATGAAAGTGTTGATGGCCTTGCAGCAGAAGAAGGAAAAGCGAAGTGGACGTAAGTCCGTTAAAAGAAGAAAGACCACCACCAGCGTAACCAATTGCAGCAGTAGAAACAGCCAGAATTCGGACGTGAAGAGGATGGACTGCACGGAAGCAGGAGGCTGCGTGGAGCAGATCATCCCCAAGGTGGATGAACCCAACCTGGCACCTTTGGGTACGTCCGAGTAATGCACACACTACATTTCATTTGGGTGTAATTCATAATTTCACAAATGAAGTGATGTACGCATGTGCTGACCATATTTGTATGCCAGTGCTGAGGAGTCTAGAGATCTGATGTGGTGCTGCTCGGATGTTGGGTTAAACTCTGGGTTTCAGTCACTGAGCCATGATTAAACTGGCTTCTCATTGATGGTCTTATCCAGTTACCAAACACTTCTTCCAGCAAACACTTTTGTTGTTGCGTGGCATGTAGGAAATTGCAAAACCTCCGAGTGGATAATAAACGGCCACGAAGGGATGTCATGAGTAGTGCAATGATATCTCCTTTCACAAGCTGTTCTCTTACATGAGGTGGTTCACTGCTTTGTGAGAGTTGCACAGGGATACTTCATCTTATGACATGGAGCCAATAGCACGATTGGAATAAAACTGAGCAAAATACATTGTTTGACAAATTCCAAAAAGTGTCTGTTCATTTCTTAACCGGGGTAAATTTGATTTAAACAAGTGGGTCAATTTAGGGAACATTGTTAAATGTATAGACCGAGTCATTTCCATAATGGGAATTTCCTCTTCATTGTACTAACACCTAACTTCCATGCACATTTACTCGTTCTTTTGCAGGTAATTTTTGCGTAATTAATGAGCTGTAATATAATAATCTGGCTCAACCACCTCAGTGTTAAATTATAGTTGTTGCTCTGCATCAATATCAACCATACGGAGAAGTGCAAAATGTTGGGGCTTCAAAATAAGCCCCAAAAATGTGTTCTTTTGATATTTTTCAGGAAATCGGTATCTTGCTTTTCTACTATTTGTACGTATGTTGAACTTCTTTCGTAGCATACGTAGCCAACCGTGCTAATCGGAGGTATTTGTTGCTGGCCATTTGGCATTTTGGGCCTTTGGGCCTGAGGTCAGCAACCGTGATTGATAACACGTCCCATGTACATAGTGATGTCATGGCATCCACTGCAGGGTGATGAATAAATTATGGATAAGCCAATGCGTGTGCTCAATGGTGGATGTCTTGTGTTCCAGAGGAAAAGCCTTTCCCGTGCAGTGACTGCTCGTACAGAGCGACACAGAAGTCGCAGCTCAAGAGACACGTCCTGAGCGTTCACCACGTGCCCTTCGATAGCGCGCTGGACTCCGACTGCCCCAAGAAGAGAAGTCGGCTGGCTGGGTGCCATGACAGCGACCCAACTACGGATTTGGAGCGCGCACGATGCACACGGAGAACTCCCTGAGGATGTATTTCATCCTGAGGCTGAGGTACTACGCGTGGGGCGGTGAACTCAAGGTTTTGTGCATCGGACATTTCCATGATGAAATTCCGTCACGGTCACTGCTGCGAGGTAACCTCTATTCGCCGAATATTTTTAGTCAATTGCTGTATTTTCTTGTATACAATATATTTCATAAATTGCCCTAATTTCATAACAAAGGTTTTTGGGTTAGATCGCGTAAGTATAAATTATATAATTGATTAGTAATCATTTCATTAGTATGTTTCCTCTATAAGTAATGATAAATGTAAGATGTCTTCTTCTTCCACGCGTTTGTCCCACTCACGTGGGGTCCGCCGTCCTTGCCACCTTCTCCACACCGCCCCGTCCCGCGCCATCTCTCCCTCCGCTCCACGGGCCACCACGTTCGACCGCATCACCACATCGCCCCACGACTTCTTCTGTCTTCATCTCCTCATCTTACAATCACAATTACTTAATAATACGCTTCCAGCCGCACTAAGTCTGTAGCTGTCAGAGCGGTTACAATTATTTGTATTTCTGTCAGTTTCAATGGATTCGCGAATTTGTCTTGGCCAGTAACTATTAGTTTTACACGAAACTTCATTGTTATCAAAATAATTTGAGTGTCGTTGTTAGAAAGCATGTTCTGCAACTTCCAACAGTTATGTTTGAGAGTGTTTAATATTTATTTGGTGTTTTTTTAGTCTTACGCTAATGTTATGTCCCTTCTGTCCAATATAACATCTGCCACATAAGCAATTAATCCGATAAACACCACATCTTTAGTACCAGATAAAACATTTTAAATTTTGTGTACCATTCCAAATCTTACTTAGATTTTTTGCTTTTCCAAAACTAGAACTAATTTGTCAGTTACTCCTGCGATATGTGGTATTTTAATTGTTTTAATAATCTGATCGCTTTCAGCAGTATTGCTGTTCGATCTAGGTTTTGTTATTCACTGCTCTGTTAATTTGAGCATCATTGTAGCCATTCAATCGTAGCTCTTCTTTGACATGTTTAATCTCTCTCCTCAGACTTTCACCATCTGACATTGTTTTAGCCTGATGTATGAGCGTCTTAATGAGAGATGATTTCTGTGCGGGGTTCCCTATCGGTAAACGCAGTGTGTTATTTTACCATTTAGGCCTCGTCCGAGCAAAATATCCATGAAAGGGAGTGTGTTATTCACCTCAATTTCCATGGTCAACTGTATGGCCGGGTTTTTTTTAACTGAGATGATTTAGACATTAATTCATTAAGTGTATCCTTACCATGTGGGTAGACAACAACTAAACCAAAAAGATGGTTTTAATGTACTTGAAGCAAGTGCTCTTGCTTCAAAGTTTTCCATGTACAGATTCGCTATAGCAGGAGATAAAGGAGAGCCCATTGCTGCTCCTTCCTTTTGTTTAAAGAAATCACCTCTCCATAGGAAATAAGTCTGTTAGAGGCCACGGGGGGGGGGGGGGGGGGGGGAGTTTATCATTATGTTTGTCGCTGCGAGCAGACGGTGCGCAATGGAGAGCTTGCTCAGAGCGGAGCTGGGCACGGACTCGGCGAGGCCGCTGGGCGCTTCGGCCGGTGGAGGCTGCATCAACGCCGGGCAGAGCTACGAGACGGGGCGCGGACACGTGTTCACCAAGATCAACGCCAAGAGCGGGGCACCCTCCTCACCACCTCCTCACCACCTCGCTTCACCCTTCATTCAGCCCTATAATTAATATCTTTCCACGCGCACCAGTATCACTCTTTTTTTCGCTGCGACTACTACCACCACCGTGGTGAATGTTGCAGTGAACTTCATCTCGTTGATTCCCCCCTCCACCCACGTTAAGGGACTCGGTCTACCAGACACTTTGACCGCTTCGTCTCTTCCACTCCGCGTTCAACCACCATGCCACACTGCAGTTCACAACAACGCACTCAACTAAACAACTCGGTCACCCACTCATCCAGTCACCCACTCATCTCAATCACCCGCTCACTCAATCACCCTATCACCTACTCAACTCGTCACTAATTCAATCAAACACTCATCCAGTCACCCACTCATCCAGTAACCCACGCATCCGGTCACTGACTCAATCACCTAATCACTATCTCATCCAGTCACCCACTTATCTCAATCACCCGCTCACTCAATCACCCTGTCACCCACTCAACTCGTCACTAAATTAATCACACACTCATCCAGTTACCCACTCACTCAATCACCCAATCACCCACTCATCCAGTCACTAGTTCATCCAGTCACTAAATCATCTAGTCACTCACTCAATCACCCTATCACACACTCATCCAGTCACCCACACAATTACCCTATCACCCACTCATCCAGTCACCCACTCATCCAGTCACCCACTCATCTAGTCATCCACGCATCCACTCACCCACTCACCCACTCCCCCCACTCATCCACTCATCCACTCATCCACTCACCCACTCATCCAGTCACCCACTCATCCAGTCACCCACGCATCCGGTCACTGACTCAATCATCCTATCACACACTCCTCCACTCGTTTACTCAAACACTCACCTATTTACACTATGAGATCTCTTTTACCAGTGCAAAATATAATGGTAGGTTTTTACCCTTTTAACTGGTACAAATAAAGGTGTCAGTTTTGTACCAGTTAAAAGGGTAAAAACCTACCATTACTCACCCATTTACTCACCCACCCGCTCACCACCACAGGGGGGGGGGGGAGAGTTTATCGTTGTGTTTTTCGCTGCGAGCAGACGGCGCGCAATGGAGAGCTTGCTCAGAGTGGAGCTGGGCACGAACTCGGCGAGGCCGCTGGGTGCTGCGGCCGGTGGAGGCTGCATCAGCGCCGGGCAGAGCTACGAGACGGGGCGTGGACACGTGTTCACCAAGAGCGGGCACCCTCCTCTACACCTCCTCACCATGCCACCTCACCTCCTCACTACGCTACGTCACCACCTCACCTCCTCTACCCTCCTCTTCGCCTCCTCACCCACTCACCCACTCATCCAGAAACCCATTAATCCAGTAACCCACTCATCCAGTCACCCACGCATCCGGTCACCTCACTCTTCTTTTCAGCTTCATCAATTTGCACTGCTCCACTTTGGAATCCCAACCCGGTCTTCCTATTTCCCCAAACTCTTGCAACAATAAACTTGATCAATTTAAGGAACGTGTTTCTATGATCTTAATTATCTAATTACTCATTGGACAGTTACGTATTTTTTGTTTTTGCTGGCCGCTTGGCGTTTTGTATTGTGTGGGGTTTGCATAGCTGGCAACCCCTTATCATTGCCTCTCTTATTACAGACCAATTCAGACCTTGTTGGTCACCTCGTGCCCCTTATAAATCTCAACGTTCATCCTACAAAGTCCCATCAAAAGGGAGAAGCACACACAAATAGACTTAACATAAATGTTGCCCGTTTTAAAACGGCTGTGTGCCGTATGGACCTGAAAACTCACTTTCCCCCAACAGAATACGGGTAAACCGTGTGGGTTGACAGCTACCGGTTTTGTTGTGTTTGCAAGTCCAAGTTATAGGACTGCACCCTGGGTTGTGCGTGGTTCTCATTGGTAGGAGATTCCCTTCGCTGCGTTGCACGCCAGTGGCTGGGGACTGCCTGGGCCCAGTGACGTGTGAGCCGGTCCCAATGTGCACCGGCAAACATTTATCGCTAGGTGACCCCAGTGTTTATTGCCCGTCTACACGTGGATACCTGAAGCCCATGTCACTCCACTGCTGGATGAGTCCCGCAATGAAGATACAATCAGTACATCCACTTTGCTTTTGCACTCTACCTGTGTAGTGCCATAAGAGGGGAGGGGCTGCTGGGGGCTCTGGGACCCTAGGCAGATAAGCCCTCGGCGCCAGGCGCTAGGATCCCAGGCACCCCAGACAGTTAAGCCTCTTGGGGCCACCAACGGGGGGGGGGGGGGGGTTGTGTGTGCTCTGGGATATCTGGGGGCGCACACAACCCCACCTCTCGCTGGGAACGAGGCATAAAAGGGCAGCTCCCTGGCCGATCGGGGCCAGTCGCAGCTCAAGACCCAAGACCCGCCAGCCAGCCACCTTAGGACCCTGGACCCCCTCGTCCCGCTTGTCCTTGTGTAATAAAAGACTCGACCACGGTATCTGGCTTGGTGTCCTTTATTCGGGTTCGTCTACTTTTCCCACACGGCTCTTTCCCTCTGAGACCCTTCGCTCGGCGCCGACGCTGCTGTCGC
Organism: Lampetra planeri; assembly: GCF_965212315.1. Lineage (NCBI taxonomy): Eukaryota > Metazoa > Chordata > Hyperoartia > Petromyzontiformes > Petromyzontidae > Lampetra > Lampetra planeri. Next base: position 101,733 of record NW_027614445.1, on the reverse strand, counting down.
TCCCGTAGCCGCTAGCAGCCTCGCTGCTGACCTCCTCGCGCAGCCTCTCCGGCTGCCCTCGCTGCAGCTCCACCACTGCTCTCCCTCTCCGAGCAGTCCCACTGCTGCCTCTTTGTGCAGCCTCGCTGGCTGCGCTCGCTGCAGCCTCGCCGCTGCTCCCTGGGTTGGTCACCGCTGGCCGACGGTGCCAATCCCCTCTCCGAGCGTGTGTGGCGATCTCGCCACTCCTCCCAGCCTTCGCCCTGCGTGGCCTCACCCTAGTCCAGTCTCCAACAACCTCCCTTCCTCTTCCGGTTTCTCCCCTTAAAGACCCGAACCCTTCTCCCACGTGACGTAACTCCTCCCCCCCCGTGACGTCACATCCGGAAGGTCGTTTACGCCCGCATTACACTTGTAAGGGCCGGGACGCTGTGAGGGCCAGTGGTGGGACTCTGGGACTCCCGGCTCTACGTCCTTGTAAGGGCGAGTTCCGAGGAAGCCAGAGTCCAGACCCGCACCTTGGCTAGGTCGGGTCAGGTAGCCTCCCCTAGGGTAATTGTAGCCGAAGGAGTAGTGTATCTAGGCTGTGTAGCTAGGCTGTGTACCTAGGCCAGACATGGGCAAAGCACTGCCCGTGGGACGTATACGGCCCGTTGGGCTTTTTAATCCGGTCCGCCGAACTTGTCCAAATATTATTATTAAATTAAATTTTACCTTCCTCCTGTAATGCCCCCATTTCCCCAATAGATGGCGCACTTTGACCGGGAGAGAGAGAATATTTGTATGAGCAATTCATGTTTCTATTGAAAGTAAGTTAACAGTAATATTTGGGTACAGTATTGTTTTTGGAAGCATTCACTATAATATCGTATGAACGTTTACTTCACCGCATCATCGTATGAATGATGCGAGAAGAGATTAACGGGTTCTTATGTTAGCGATTTACGTACTCGGTGCTTTCGCTCTATAAAAATTACGGCTTGAATGAGGGGGAGGGGTATGACTACATCATAAAATTAATATCTTACTAGGAATTTTATATAACAAAAGTTATATACATAACTGTTACGCTTTGTGTAATTCAACAAAACAAACAAAACTTAACTCCGAGTTCTCTCCGAATTTCACGAGTCCGTTCGAGACCCCACAGTTTTTTTAAAGAGTTTTAAGCACAGAAAACATAATTAAAGTTTGAAAAATCATTAATTATACAAACTTTTCAATAATTTCCTTCTTCACTTCGATTTCAATTTTCTGTAAAAACTTCTTCTCACCAACATTACCACTCATTACCACTTTCTCCGAAAGCAAGTTTGTAAAAGAATACATGGTACAGACAGCAGACATCTTGTGTCCGGAGATCAAATGCAAATTTGAAAAAGTCAGTTTATTACGCAGGACTGTGACTCGCCGTGTGGAACTGATTGATAAAAAATATAGCCAGTCAATTAAACAAAAAGTCTGATTCCTTTGAATTATATTCACTAGCACTGGATGAAAGTACGGACGTAAAAGACACTGCTCAGCTCCTCATTTTTATCCGAGGCATTGACGACAGTTTTGCGATAACAGAGGTGTTTTTGACCATGGAGTCCCTGAAAGGAACAACGCGGGGAGAGGACTTGTATAACCAGGTATCTGCTGTCATCGAAAGAATGACGCTACCTTTGAGTAAACTTGTCAATGTCACAATGGATGGATCTCCCAAATTTAACTGGATAAAATGTTGGGCTGCTGAAAAGAATCCAGGATAAAGTGAAAAAGGAAAACCCTGTCCAGGATCTTATTTTCCGTCACTGCATCATCCATCAGGAATCCCTGTGTAAGTCTGTATTGCAGCTTAATCATGTCGTGAATCCAGTTGTAAAACTTGTGAACTTTATACGTTCCTGGAGGAAACTGATGCGGATCATCAGGACTTGCTGTACTACTCTCGTGTCCGCTGGTTAAGTTTGGTGAAAGTATCACAACGAGTGTGGGAGCTGAAAGAAGATATCGCATTTTTGGAGTTGATGGGGAAATCTGACGAATTCTCTGAGCTAAGCGACAAGAACTGGCTTAGTGAGTTTGCGTTTGCTGTGGACATATTTTCACACATGAATGAGCTGAATGTGAAACTGCAGGGGAAAGATCAGTTTGTTCACGACATGTACAAACATGTGAAAGCCTTCAAATCCAAGCTCACTTTGTTCTTCGGACATATTGCGAACAAATCTTTCGCTCATTTCCCCACACTTGCCATGCAGGAAGAGGCACCGCGAAACGCAAAAAAATACAGCAAATCACTTCAGGAACTGCACGGAGAATTCTGCCATAGGTTCTCTGATTTCGAAAACATTGAACAGTCACTTCAGCTGGTGTTCTGTCCCCTGTCACAAGACCCTGAAACAGTTGGAACTGATAGATCTTCAGTCTGGCTCCGTCCTAAAGGAGAAGTTCAACTCTGTTAAACTGAATGACTTTTATGCTTCACTTAACAGAGCCACGTTTCCAAACCTCCGGAGGACTGCACAGAAGATACTGACTTTGTTTGGCTCGACTTATGTGTGTGAGCAGACATTCAGCGTCATGAACGCCAACAAAGCCCGTCACAGATCAAAGTTAACGGATCAGCACCTCAGATCTATCCTGAGAATTGCCACAACCAAAATAACTCCAGACTTTGATGCACTGGCAAAAATGGGAGATCAACAACACTGTTCCCAATGAAACTGAAAGTGATTGTGTTGCTGCAGCGAGGTTGGAGCCAAATCTCCATCACACAGCCTGCGTGGCTGCTCTAACCTGTTAATGTAGATAATAAAGAAGTTTAAGTGAGGTAATTGGATTGGGCGCAGGCCTCAGATGTTTTCATGACGTTTGAACAGTCACGTTACGACATGTTTTTGTATTGTCCATGTTCGTGCAATTTGTTAAATTGCCTTGCAAATAAATGCTTTGCTACCTGTTAAAGGCCAAATCCTTTCATGTAATAATTTTTACATGTCATTTATATTAGTTCACACAAACACTCCATCCATCTGTTTCTGGCCCGGCCCCTCTGTTAAATTTTAGAACCCATTGTTGCCCGCGAGTGAAAAAGTTTGCCCACCCCTGCACCAACCCAATCACACCTGGCACCATCGAAACGCCACAAGAGTGGCGACCAATGTGGGGGGTGTAGATGCTGCCACCTGCCGGCCAACAATGGGGCGTGTCCATTTTGACAAACTTTCGTGACTTCAGGAATTCATATTCTTGGTTCTTTCGGTAAAGTAACGTCGATAGAAAATAAAACATTATCAAAAAAATACAAAATAAGAATATGAAATTTAAAATAAAAAATAAAAACAACCAAATTCATATTCTTGGTTCTTTCAGGAAAGTCACGTAGTTAGAAAATGAAAATAAAATAAAAGTAATGAAATACAATTTTTATTTTAAAATAATGAATTTAAAATAATAAAAACATTTATTATTTTCAATTCATGATTTGTTTATTTTATTTTATTATTTTTATTTTCTATCGACGTGAAGAATATGGCGTGGAGATGCTGCCAGGTGTGATTTGAGAGGTGAGCGCGGTTGGTAAGGTTTTATTGGGTTGGTGAGTGAGGTTGGTGAGATGCGTGGTGAGTGTGTCGATGAGCACGTGGATGATTCTCCTCCACGGTCGCCTTTGTCTCCCCCAGTAGCGATGTTCACTCCACACCGCACCAGGTACTCATCTGAGGCTGTCGACCTCTCACTCTCTCACTGTCTCACTCACACTCACGCACTCACAGCGCGAGTTCGCGTTGTCAGGCGATATAAAATAATTTATATTTCATGGCAGTTGGTTCTAAAGTGAGGCTGTTTGTAATTTGGGCGTTCGTAAGTCGAGGACTGTCAGTAAATAAAGATTCCGATTGTGGATGTGGGGCTTTAACCGTGGGGTGAGCTTGGCCCGACCCGCGGGGCGTGGCTTGACCGACAGTGGGCGGGGCATAGCCGCGAAGGGCGTGGCTTATCCAGGAAGTGGGAGGAGTCTCGCCCCTATGTAGGGCGTGGCTTATCCAGGAAGTGGGAGGAGTCTCGCGTCTACGTAGGGGCGTGCAATAACCAAAGGGGGCGTGGCGTGTCACCCTGCGCTGACCAATCGCAGAGGAGAAAGCGAACCCTGGACTCCAACGCCGAGAAGCGCGCTCCTTTTAAAGTTAACAACAACATTGTTAAATGTAAGTAGCGCCTCTCTACTTTATTGTTATTTTATTTGTTTAATACATCACTTGTGGTGCCGTGAGTCGAGTGATATGCGTCAATAACCTTGCTAGACACGGCTAAGTTTTTAATCAGGGGCGACGCGGTGGCGAGATGTTAACTACCTCGCCAGGCCTACAGCAGCGTGGAGGTTCCATCACGACCCTGACGCCTGCTCTGTATTTGTATATTTTTATTTCCCCCGTGGTCGCATAGATTCTTCTCCTGGTCCTTCGGTTTTCCCCTCCACATTTAGAAACGTGAGTTTAGAAGAGTACTTGGCTGCTATAAATATCCACATGATAAGCCACTAAGTTGAGCTGTCATTTGTGGCCAGGTCGCTTCTGATAAGAGCTATAAAGCTCTGTGGGCCTGACCTGGTAAAATAGAAATAGTTTATAGTTTAGTTATAGTTCATAAGAACTCGGGGCAAGGGCCAGTGTCTACTTTAAATATTGTTCAGACTCCGGAGACATCCAAAGTGATTCGTGATGTTATACATTTGGTTCGTTTTGAGCATAATCGCGACCTTATATAATTATTACGTGAGACACACGCTGAATATACGCACACAAACATCGTGTACACGTGTGTAGTGCCCTCTATTGTCTACAACTCTACATAGACGGCTTGTGCTGACGAGAGAACGGTCTTAACGAACAATGTCGTGACATGTATCAGCCCTTTGTCGATCCGGCGTTTTGATAGAGGCCTCCCCCACACCATGTCGTTCGTGGGAGTTGTTTAACCATACTTCACCATGCCGGTCAATGCGGGTTTGGTGAAGTGAGGAGGCCCAGAAACTATATGCAGACACGAGTTTACCTGTGCTTGCATCTGCAGAATTACAATCTCACACATCTTCAAGTATAGTTTAATACTTCTAGAAATATATTTATTCTTGAGGATTCCATGAAGCACTGTGGTAAAAATAAAACGACTTGATTTGAATGCTTTGTTGAACAGGGAATGCTTTGAGTTTGTGGGTTGCATCTATCTGTGCGGAGTTGTGTTATTTCCCCATATGCAAGGTGGGGTCTTTATGGGTTCCACTCACACAAACATCTCAATGCAATGGGACCTTTTTGAAAATGCAGTACTTATACTCAATGAGGCTTTCCTGGGTAACTAGTTAACATTGTAATAATTAGCATGAGAGAAATGACGTTGACTTATTAGTGCGATTAATAGTACTCTACTGTACTTTTATTGAAGACTATTTTACGTAGTTTTTTGTAAAAAAGTGTCCGTTCTCAAAACTTTTTGATGGGCCCTCGTACAGAAATGATATTATAATCTTCTTTGGAGATTGCGAGTCAGAGTGTTGTGAATAGTGGACTGAACGTGTGGTGCCACCATTATATTGTTGGTGTGTTTATACAGAAAGGCCTATTTTGTGGGTAACATTAGCAAAATGGAGGTAGTTAGTCATTGTTGTTAAACAAAATCTTATTTGGGTGGATGAGAGGAATAAAATCGTACATGATAGGAACTGCAATATTGTGGAGATCTGGTATAATGCGTTCTAGTATATATGAATTGTATGTCACCTTAAGTATGCCTTTGTGAGTACACACATGACACGGGTGACCTTTGTCTTTTGTTTCAGATGTGCGAGAACAACTCCGCTGCGAGTCATAGTGGTGCTGGGAGAATCGCCTTAACCATCGATGGCGCTTCACCAGCACCAATCTTAACGCCAGCTCAATCCGATCGAGTTACGAGATGGAAAAAACTAATCTCTTGTGACGTTTGTGGGAAAAAATTCCAACTGCCATGGTGCCTAGATTCCCACGTGAAAACGCACAAGGAGACCCATGAGCAGTGGTGCGACATATGCGGACGAAAATTTGATCAGCCAGGAAAATTCAAAAGGCACATGAAGACCCACGAAAAGGATTATTTGATAAAGGGTGCACCAGGCTTGGTGAATAACGGCAGTTTTGCCAATGCGGTGTTGAAGCCACCGTCGCCCTATGAGATGTGCTCAGTCTGCGGATTTTTATGTCCTATTGAAATCCTGAAAACTCATGAAAGTCTTCACGCACAGTTTTTCTACAGACCGAAGCCTGAACATGATTACGCTTCGACAAAAGATTGTGGCGTTAAGATAAATGACGTGAAATCCAATTTTCTTGAATGCTTTGGCCTAGTTCCAAGTCAACAAACTGCTACACCAGTCAGTGAGAATAAACCATACGCTGCTCTCGATCCTATTACGAGCATGAAAGTGTTGATGACCTTGCAGCAGAAGAAGGAAAAGCGAAGTGGACGTAAGTCCATTAAAAGAAGAAAGACCACCACCAGCGTAACCAATTGCAGCAGTAGCAACAGCCAGAATTCGGACATCAAGAGGATGGACTGCACGGAAGCAGGAGGCTGCGTGAAGCAGAGCATCCCCAAGGTGGATGAACCCAACCTGGCACCTTTGGGTACGTCCGAGTAATGCACACACTACATTTAATTTGGATGTAATTGATAATTTCACAAATTAAGTCATGTACGCATATGTTGATCATATTTGTATGTCTGTGCTGAGGAGTGTAGAGATCTGATGTGGTGCTGCTCGGATGTTGGGTTAAACTCTGGGTTTCAGTCACCGAGCCATGATTAAACTGGCTTCTCATTGATGGTCTTATCCAGTTACCAAACACTTCTTCCAGCAAACACTTCTGTTGTTGCGTGGCATGTAGGAAATTGCAAAACCTCCGAGTGGATAATAAACGGCCACGAAGGGATGTCATGAGTAGTGCAATGATATCTCCTTCCACGAGCTGTTTTCTTACACGAGGTGGTTCACTGCTGTGTGAGAGTTGCACAGGGATACTTCATCTCATGACATGGTGCCAATAGCTCCATTGGAAGAAAACTGAGCAAAATATATGTACAAATTACAAAAAGTATCTGTTTATTTCTTAACCGGGTTAAATTTAATTTAAACAAGTGCGTCAATTTAGGGAACATTGTTAAATGTATAGACCGAGTCATTTCCATAATGGGAATTTCCTCTTCATTGTACAAACACCTAACTTCCATGCACATTTACTCGTTCTATTGCAGGTAATTATTGCGTAATTAATGAGCTGTAATAGAATAATCTGGCTCAACCACCTCAGTGTTAAATTATAGTTGTTGCTCTGCATCAATATCAACCATACGAAGAAGTGCAAAATGTTGTGGCTTCAAAATAAGCCCCAAAAATGTGTTCTTTTGATATTTTTCAGGAAATCAGTATCTTGCTTTTCTACTATTTGTACGTATGTTGAACTTCTTTCGTAGCATACGTAGCCAACCGTGCTAATCGGAGGTATTTGTTGCTGGCTTTTTGGCATTTTGGGCCTTTGGGCCTGAGGTTAGCAACCGTGATTGATAAAACGTCCAATGTACATAGTGATGTGATGGCATCCACTGCATGGTGATGAATAAATTATGGATTATCGCGTGCGTGTGCTCAATGGTGGATGTCTTGTGTTCCAGAGGAAAAGCCCTTCCCGTGCAGTGACTGCTCGTACAGAGCGACACAGAAGTCGCAGCTCAAGAGACACGTCCTGAGCGTTCACCACGTGCCCTTCGATAGCGCGCTGGACTCCGACTGCCCCAAGAAGAGAAGGCGGCTGGCTGGGTGCCAAGACAGCGGCCCAACTACGGATTTGAAGCGCGCACGATGCACACGGAGAACTTCGTGATGATTTATTTAATCCTGAGGCTGAGGTACCACGTGTGGGGCGATGAACTCAAGGTTTTGTGCAGCGGACATTTCCATGATGAAATTCCGTCACTTTCACTGCTGCGAGGTAACATCTATTGCCGAATATTTTTAGTCAATTGCTGTATTTTCTTGTATACAATATATTTAATAAATTGTCCTAATTTCATAACCAAGGTTTTTGGGTTAGATCGCGTAAGTATAAGTTATATAATTGATTAGTAATCATTTAATTAGTATGTTTCCTCTATAAGTAATGATAAATGTAAGATGTCTTCTTCTTCCACGCGTTTGTCCCACTCACGTGGGGTCCGCCGTCCTTGCCACCTTCTCCACACCGCCCCGTCCCGCGCCATCTCTCCCTCCGCTCCACGGGCCACCACGTTCGACCGCATCACCACATCGCCCCACGTCTTCTTCTGCCTTCATCTCCTCATCTTACAATCACAATTACTTAATAACACGCTTCCAGCCGCACTAAGCCTGTAGCTGTCAGAGCGGTTAAAATTATTTGTATTTCTGTCAGTTTCAATGGATTCGCGAATTTGTCTTGGCCAGTAATAATTAGTTTTACACAAAACTTAATTGTTATCAAAATAATTTGAGTGTCGTTGTTGGAAAGCATGTTCTGCAACTTCCAACAGTAATGTTTGAGAGTGTTTAATATTTATTTGGTGTTCTTTTAGTCTTACGCTAATGTTATGTCCCTTCTGTCCAATATAACATCTGCCACATAAGCAATTAATCCGATACACACCATATGTTGATAACTTAGGCAATTCATCTTTAGTACAAGATACAATTTTTTAAAATTTTGTGTACAATTCCAAATCTTACTTAGATTTTTTGCTTTTCCAAAACTTGAACTAATTTGTCAGTTTCTCCCGCGATAAATGGTATTTTTATTGTTTTAATAATCTGATCGCTTTCAGCAGTATTGCTGGTCGATCTAGGTTTGGTATTCACTGCTCTGTTAATTTGAGCATTATTGTAGCCATTCAATCGTAGCGCTTCTTTGACATGTTTAATCTCTCTCCTCAGACTTTCACCATCTGACATTGTTTTAGCCTGATGTATGAGCGTCTTGATGAGAGATGATTTCTGTGCGGGGTTCCCTTTCGGTAAACGCAGTGTGTTATTTTACCATTTAGGCCTCGTCCGAGCAAAATATCCAAGGAAAGGGAGTGTGTTATTCACCTCCATTTCCATGGTCAACTGTATGGCCGGGTTTTTTTAATTGAGATGATTTAGACATTCATTCATGAAGTGTATCCTTACCATGTGGGCAGACAACAACTAAACCAAAAAGATGGTTTTAATGTACTTGAAGCAAGTGCTCTTGCTTCAAAGTTATCCATGTACAGATTCGCTATAGCAGGAGATAAAGGAGAGCCCATTGCTGTTCCTTCCTTTTGTTTAAAGAAATCACCTCTCCATAGGAAATAAGTCTGTTAGAGGCCACGGGGGGGGGGGGGGGCAAGGGTAGTTTATCGTTGTGTTTGTCGCTGCGAGCAGACGGTGCACAATGGAGAGCTTGCTCAGAGCGGAGCTGGGCAAGGACTCGGCGAGGCCGCTGGGCGCTGCGGCCGGTGGAGGCTGCATCAGTGCTGGGCAGAGCTACGAGACGGGGCGCGGACACGTGTTCACCAAGATCAACGCCAAGAGCGGGGCACCCTCCTCTACACCTCCTCACCATGCCACCTCGCCTCCTCACTATGCCACGTCACCACCTCACCTCCTCTACCCTCCTCTTCGCCTCCTCTTCGCCTCCTCTACACCACCTCGCATCCTCGCCTCGCCTCAACCTTCATTCAGCCCTGTCATTAATGCATCTTTCCACGCGCATCAGTATCACTCATTTTTTCGCTGCGACTACTACCACCACCGTGGTGAATGTTGCAGTGAACTTCACCTAGTTGATTCCCCCCTCCACCCACGTTAAGGGACTCGGTCTACCAGACACTTTGACCGCTTCGTCTCTTCCACTCCGCGTTCAACCACCACGCCTCACTGCAGTTCACAGCAACGCACTCAACTAAACAACTCGGTCACCCACTCATCCAATCACTAACTCAATTACCCTAGTACACACTAATCTAGTCAAGTACTCAATAACCCTATCACACACTCATCCAGTCACCCACTCACTTAATCATCCTATCACGCACTCATCTCGTCACTTACTCATCCAGTGACCCCTTCATCCAGTCACCCCTTCATCCAGTCAACCAATCATCTGTTCACCCATTCAATCACCCACACATCCACTCACCCACTCACCCACTCACCCACTCACCCACTCATCCACTCACCGACTCATCCACTCACCCACTCATCCAGTACCCCATTAATCCAGTAACCCACTCATTCAGTCACCCACGCATCCGGTCACTAACTCAATTACCCTATCACACACTTCTCCACTCGTTTACTCAAACACTCACCCATTTACTCACCCACCCGCTCACCACCATGCAGGTCACCTCACTCTTTTCAGCTTTATCAGTTTGCACTGCTCCACTCTGGAATCCCCACCCGGTCTTCCTATTTCCCCAAACTCTTGCAACAATAAACTTGATCAATTTAAGGAACGTGTTTCTATGATCTTAATTATCTAATTACTCATTGGACAGTTATGTATTATTTTTTGTTGTTGCTGGCCGTTTGGCTTTTTGTATTGTGGGGTTTGCATGGCTGGCAACCCCTTATCATTGCCTACCTTATTACAGACACATTCAGACCTTGTTGGTCACCCCGTGCCCCTTTTTAATCTCAACGTTCATCCTACATAGTCCCATCACAAGGGAGAAGCATACACAAATAGACTTAACTCAAATGTTGCCCGTTTTGAAACGGCTATGTGCCGTATGGACCTGAAAACTCACTTTCCCCCAACAAAATACGGGTAAACCGTGTGGGTTGACAGCTACCGGTTTTGTTGTGTTTGCGAGTCCAAGTTATAGGACTGCACCCTGGGTTGTGCGTGGTTCTCATTGGTGGGAGATTCCCTTCGCTGCGTTGCACGCCAGTGGCTGGGGGCTGCCTGGGGCCAGTGACGTGTGAGCCGGTCCCAATGTGCACCGGCAAACATTTATCGCTAGGTGACCCCAGTGTTTATTGCCCGTCTACACGTGGATACCTGAAGCCCATGTCACTCCACTGCTGGATGAGTCCCGCAATGAAGATACAATCAGTACATCCACTTTGCTTTTGCACTCCACCTGTTCCATTGGCGGCCGAATGCGGATCTAAATGTGCATACGTTGGAGACTGGTTTATTTGCATAGAAATCAAACCAATTGACCCACGACCTTTGCCCCATAAACTTTCGACACTCAACACGTGGTAGCCTCAACGTGCACCTAGCCTAGCACAAGCGTCGTGGTGACGTCACCTCCACTTTGTAGCCAATGGCGGTTGTTGTTGACGACGTCGCCTAGGCAACGCCGCCCCGCCCCCCTCTGCCTCTGCCCGCCTCGCTCTGTGCACGCGAGGCGCCAATCCGTGACGCGGCACTGAACGCGGCGCGTCACCGCTCAGCGTGGGTTGGGCCCTCAGCCACGTGCACGTCAGTCGCACGCTCACTAATATTTACACTTTTACTCGTGTTTGTGTTCGTCGTCGTCGTTGTTGTTAAAGGTGAGGTAAATAATGATGCTACGCGACGTGTGTATTGATGTATACGTGCAGTTTATATGTTTAAACGTGATAGTAGTTTAGGCCCCAGAGCCGTTTCTTTCCTAAGGAGCTTTTTATGCACCAACCTCAATTATTGCGCTTTTGTTAATCTTCATTTAACATGAATAATTTACTTAAGATAGATGATCAAGCTACGATATTTTGCACAACAGACGATGGCAAAACTGGATATTGTGCGATATGTGCCACTGAAACCGCAAGAACTCAATAATGATGACTCGTGTTGAGTGTTTAATCTGCAAGCAATGAGCCCACCACATGTTCGGAAATGTTAGAATGGAAACTGAAAATAATGAAACTCTTTTTGCTCTGCCATTTGATTTGAAGATACGACTCTTCAAAGGGCTTTGGTTGTAGTTATCAATATTTGAATTTCTATTTGGTTCTTTCGGTAAAGTCACTGAGAAAGAAAAGCAATTAAATAATAGAGTACGACGTTTCGATTGCAACCCAACAATCATCAAGTACAAATGAAAGATAAAACAAACCTAGTGAACTTAGAAATACAATGCAATCCAACACAGAGAGTCGGCTAATACAACAGTCAGCACCTCGCCTGGTTGATTACGTTCTTCCAAAGATTACTACATGAGAGAGATACGAAACACAGACAGAGAGACACAACATAGACACACTGTGTGTCTATGTTGTGTGTCTCTGTGTTGTCTCTCTGCTTGTGTGTCTATGTTGTGTGTCTCTGTGTTGTCTTTCTCTACTTGTGTGTCTCTGTGTGTGTCTATGTTCTGTGTCTATATTTTGTGTCTTTGTTGTGTGTCTCTTGTCTTTCTCTGCTTGTGTGTCTGTCTGTGTGTCCCCTGTTTGTGTTTCGTATCTCTCTAAAATTTAGTAATCTTTGGAAGAATGTAATCAACCAGGTGAGGTGCTGACTGTTGTGTTAGCCGACTCTCTGTGTTGGATTGAATTGTATTTCTAAGTTCACTAGGTTTGTTTTCTATCTGATGACGATTGCTTGTGTTGCAATCGAAACGTAGAATTCTATTATTCAATTTATTTATTTTTCTACGTGACTTTACCGACAGAACCAAGGATATGAATCCCTGCAATCACGAAAGCTTTAAATCAAAATAATGTTCCAGTTTCTCTTTCAGTTTTTTAAATATAGATTTAAATAAATATACATGAAAACATCCACAAATCTGGCTGCCTCCTGATGATACTGGTTGCAATTACTGGCGAAACGTCGTACTCAGATTGTAAATGTGGCTTTACTCGAACACACAACCGGTGTGCTGTACTGGTAAGAAATTGGCATGTTCTGTTTAAGTGACAAACTTTACTAATTATCTGTGTCGGGTGGTGGTCGGTTTACCGACATTTATATATTTACGTGATCTTACCCAAAAAAAAACCTGTATTATGTAAAAATAGATTTATTTTCCCCCTTTCTTTTTGGTTAGTTTCAAATCTCTAACGCCTTTCAAATTGTTGTGATGTACAGTGCTACATTTCAAATTACTGTCATGTTTGCAACGGGTTGTATTGCTTCTTCCAGAAATCTACTTTCTCGAGTGGTTGTGCATTTGTCGCTTGTTTCAGAGGTTCGCGATTCAAGCCCAGGGGTCGCCCTAGTTAATACTGCGGGTGTATTAATAAAAACTGAATTTCCACAAATAATGTAAAAACAAAAAAATCCCGTGATATTATTCATAAATGAAGAGGACGTGTGTCGGTGTCACCATCTAAATTTGCAAATCTCTGAAATTACTGAATTGGGTAAAACCACATTTATGTATGGTGAACTTCTTTCGCAGTGTTCGTAACCAATTGTGCTAATCAAAGGTGTGGAGAAGGACAACACACTGAACACAAAAAGCAGTTATAAAGAAAGTCGTTTTCAATCTCTATTTAAAAGTGGCTTCCTAATATCAGAAGGAAGAGCATTCCAGTTGGCCGCAGAAGCGAGTGATGCGGTGACTGTCTTTGTTAGATGGCTCGCCACAAGCCACTGCTGCTAGGATGATCCACCAACCCCATCTCTCGATTGCAATCGTGCATTGCCAGCACACCGTGCATTCGCCGTTGAACCACTCCTCCATCACGTGTTTCATCATCGCAACTACAGCACTGCGCTGCACCTGTGGCCACCACGGTTGCTCACTTTGCTTTGCTTGTTTAGGTGATCGGCAAGGCCCAGGAAGGCGAGCGGGAGGCGATGGACCGTTATCTGGCTCGCATCGAGTGCGACATCAAGCAGGAGGTGGAGGGCCGGCTACACAAGATCAAGAAATACTTATTGGAGTCGTTCCCCTTGCCAGGGACGAGCGCCGATCTCCGCCGACAGTTCACGACACAGCCGGCTGCCAAGATCGTGCTGCAGGTCTTCCAGAACGCCGAGGACATCTTTGTGAATAAACTGAAGAAGGTGGGGGCCATGGCATCTGGACTTCATGCATCTGCTTAGATTTGTCAAAGATTTCCCAAAATACATTTGTCCTCGGAATTATTGAATGAGTGATAATCGCCATACGTTTCAAGTCTGTGGATACTTCCACCAGTATCAAAATACTTGCTCTACCACTGAATTAACACTCCTCTATAACATTTAGGGTCATCGCTTTTACAAAATTCAGTCACGTTAAGACAAAAGTAAGAGTGGGCATTGAAATCGGTCAGACATCTATGCATGTTTCACCCTCTGTTTGTCCCAAGAGTGCGAAATGGCTGCACGTGGTTTGGGTCCTTTGTTGTCTCCACTGACAGTGTGTGCAGGACTTCCTGGGGCAGGTGAAAGAGGACACGCTGGCCCGGAAGCTGTTTCAGTTGGCTCTGTGCTGTGGCTCGCTCGAGACTCCTCGCGACCTCGTGGTCAAGGAGAAACCGGCCGCGTTTCTCGGCAACATCAGCAATCCCTACAACAGACCGCCGTGTCCTCCGGAGAGTAAGGTGACAAATTTTCATTTACAGTAGACTCTCGATTATCCGCGCTAATGACGGGGAGCATGGCTACGAATGATTAAAAATCTCGGATGATCCAAAAATATATATTTTCTGCGGATCTCTATGCCAAAAACTAACGTTCAACCGATTGATGCACGTGCTTGGTGATCAAACTTTCCTGCTAATTTGACCAAGTCCAATATCGGCTCAACTTTCATGCGACGGACATTACTCTCATGTTCAGAGTGGGATGGAATGTGCTTCCCTTTATTGTGTGGACCAGAGGTCACTAGAAGCGATGTCAGAGGTAGCTTTGTGATGTTCTCTTCTGTGGGCCATTCTCCAATACGACGGGTTTCGCTGCTCTGTGAGAGATCCGAGTGGATCCTCCGTCTCATGACACGATATCGAAAGCACAATCTGAATAAAATGTAGTTTCTTGTATTGTACATGATGGGTCAGACCACGGAGGACCTTCAGAATGCTGAGTGTGAACTTGAAATTGATTCTGGACTGGTTCGGGGGATAGTTGAACAATTGGAATATTAGGGCCATATCGTTTTGCATACGGGTGTGAGTGAGAAGTCTGCCAGCGTTTTTTTGAGTCCATAATCAAGATTTTTGGGTTAGATCATGTAAATATGCTCTCAATAATACGCGTAAATATGCACTATTTATTCGGCTTAATCCAAAAATCTCTATTGCTGCTAATATTGGTCGCGAAGGCCTTCGTGTTAAACTTGGTTTTTTTAGTCTTCTGGAATCTGGCGATGAAACGTATCGGGGAGTCGTAGATGAGACATGGGGGTGGGGGGGCGGAGAGAGAGTTGCAATTGTCGAGCCTATTGGAGCGAGTTACAAAATCGTTGTCCTCTCTACAATGGCATTGCTCCTCTCCTTCACAGAGGCGGTAGCCGAGCAGCTGGTCCGTCTGCTGAGCCACGCAAGTAAGATGGCAGAGCTCCTGGGCCTGCCCGCGCTGTCACGCGTGGAGAAGCAGCTTGCCGAGCACTTTGACTCGTGCGACCTTTCCAGCCTGGGCCTCGGCTCCTTCTTGGACATCCTGCAGGTGCGTACGTGACATGCGTGAGCCCACTCGCCTCCAGCTGTTAAGAGACAGTACAGCAAGTAGGTGTGCGACACTGCCCGTGCAATGTTTGAGTGTACTTCCCGCCTCTGAGTGGCGCGCAAACTTATGTTCACTTCCGAAATTGTGCGCAATAATATTAGTTTATTATTATGAACTTAAAACTCAGTTGTCGATAACTCAAATACGTTTGAGTGTTATTTGTGCTTATGTAATCACTGCCAATGCAGAGCACAACAAATTATCACGTAAGATACATGGGTTTTCTCTTGTCACTCTTAAAAAATGTACGTGAATTTGGCAAAAGTGAGTGTACAAAAGTGACATTAAGGAAAACATTTTCATAACACTATATATGCAAAGTGGCCGGGTGCCTCAGAGATCAAAGCGGTGCGTTGTCAATAATGAGGTTCTGGGCTTGAATCTGGATTTTGACCGCTTGGGATTAAACCGAGTTTTCAAGTCTAGCAAGTTGATCGTCCCAGCCCCGTCAGCAGTGACTGCACAAAACATCAATCTTATTAAACTTGCGTTTCGCACTTCATTTTCTTATTTCCAGCTCTGAGAATAACAATTTCAGCTTGACTCTCGTGCGCCACACAATCTCATAGCACAGCTAATGTGAAAGCGTTGGCTCCTGTTGTGTAAAAGATAAAAGGCCACCCACAGCATTTAAATGACACACGGGCTGCATGGCTATGCGAGATTTACGAATGGATTATTTGTCTCTTGACAAAACGCCGATAGCACATTTGGAAGAAAAAAAATTGAGAATGAATTTTGTTTTAATATGCAAACTTAAATCTCTAATATATTATTAGTTTTCGTGTACTGCATTGTGAGAAGCAGCTCCATGCGTATCTTTCAGTTTTAAGCCGGTGTTTGCCTTGCGATCGCCTCGGTGTCAACCAACCGATGTTGATTTGTTGTGTCTGTGGCAGCTGTTGGAGGAGACTGGGGTTGTGATCTCTGCCCTGGGTGGATCTGGAGCCACGGCGGGAAGCTTCTGCCCCAAGCGCGACGAGCTGATGGAGTTCATTCGCCAGTGCGGCAGCTTCGACCCCGCAGCGGTGAGACGCGGGCCACTGCAGGGCCCACCGGGGCGGCTCTGAGATGGGGATAAGGATTTGTAGATATAGGGCGCTCGCTGAAATAAACTCGGCAACTCAAAGCGCCGTACAGCAACGTCTCATCTCAACCATTCCATTGCCCTGCGGCTGTCTCGCCTCCCCAATGGCAGCTGTTCCTGTTTGACACGTGGTGCGTGCACTAGCGGCCTGTGAATGGACATGTCTGCCAGTAGGGAGTGGTGTTCGATTTTTCTACCTGGTTTTTCCTCGATAAAGTAATTTGCAAGTATTTTATCGGATTTGGCAAATCTGGAACATGATGTAGTTACACGTGGCCAATAAATGTTTTAAATACAGTGTCATGGGATTATTATCCTACATTGTGAAACAGACCACTTTGTTTATGGTGAATAAACTGGCTAAATTAACCAGGGTGTATGCTGGGCTTGAACCGAGAACTACCACTCGGCCATGTTTCCATAAATTCGTGCAGTCACATTAACGCTGTTCACGTCGTACGCAATGGACACTTCATTATTAGCATCACATCTGCCGCTGTTTGGCCCCTAGACCATTTTGAGAAGTCTTGTAAGGGCGGCGTATTACAGTTTGATTTTATATCGTCACGGCAAATATCCAATGGAAAACCACCCGTTCCGTGGGGGGCCTTTGCGCTGACACGGATCGGATGCGCCAGTGGAAAAGGGCTGCTAGCAACTCGGCCGCCTCCATACGAAAGAGAGAGGGTTCCAGGTCTCTGTTGTTTGCTGTCTGCTCTGCAGCTGCTGGCTGTGGACTGTGTTGTGGGGCAGCACTCATGCGTTCCTGCTGCAACCTTTTCACAACCCCGTGACCAACCTTTATGAAACTGGCGCAGAAAGCCAAGCCCGGTGGCGGTAGCGGCGGTGCCCATCGGTGCGCTGTATTGTACGAGACGGCGCTGTGTGCTCGCGAATCGAGGTTTTGCAGCCCCTCCTAAGTGCCCCCCTCCTCACCCCTCTGGTCACCTCGTGATCTGCCTGACCGCCACGGGTCGCTCCTCAAAATTGTGTGTGTAACACCCCTCTGGCAGTCCACTGCCTGATGAAGGTCTCGCCACGTTGCTTTGGTCATGGGGGTTGTTGCACCAAACTTCACCACGCTTGGTGAAGGGGGCGGGGCTTAGGCTCAGGACTGGTTCAGATATCAGTCACCACTGACGGTAGCCATGGCTAGGAATCCAACTCGGATCGCCGCGTTAGTATCGCAATGCACCAAACATTGCAGCAGTGCTTCAGAAATCGTTCCGAAGTTGCTTGATATTGCACACAGTTTGAATAAACCATCATTCTTCAGGAAATATATTTTGATTTTAAATTTAACGTTAAAGCGCGATTCATCGGTTAAATCGATTAATATTTATTATTAAGCTGACAATTCATGTATTGCATTACACGTGTAAGAATCAACTTCTTAAAAACTGTATCCCTTTTTATTTTAATCGTTGCACATTGCCACTGCAGACAGTCGACATTCTCAGTGTAAGTTCAAAAGAACTGACAAACACCTTGTGAAAAACCCAACGCAGAAGATTACTGGGTTTGATATTCCACGAAGCTCATGGTCCACCCAAAACTGCATCCGCACAAACCATGGCAGATGCGGATACCTGATGCACAAATGGAAAATGTAAAACTCTCCAGTATTTGACTGTGGTCATCCAGAACAGATCGTGCAACGTGAAACGACGCAATTTAAAATGAAAGTCAAGCCACAGTGCGATTGTGACCATGCAACCCAAGCGATGCACGACATCGTAAACCACTGTCGTCTGTGCTCCTTCAACGTGTAATGCGGGCGTAAACGGCTTCGCGGATATGACGTCATGGGGGGGAGGAGTTAGGTCACGTGGGAGAGAGGGGTGAGGTCTTAAGGGAGTGATACCGGAAGAGACGGGAGAGTGTGGGAGATGGAGTTACAGTGAGGCCACGCAGGGCGGAGGTTGAGGAGTGGCGAGATCGCCACACACGCGGAGTAAGACTCGGCACCGTCGGCCAGCGGTGACCGAGCACGGAGGAACGAGGAGCAGTGGTGGAGCTGCAGTGAGGGCAGCCGGAGGACTGCACGGGATCTGCAGCGGAGCTGCAGGAGCGGGGAGGCTACGGGAGCGAAGGCAGCTGTGGAGTTGCCAAGCGGAGGGGCTCTGAGCGAGGGCCGTGTGGGAGAAGTGTAAGAACCCAAATAAAGGACAACGAAGACAGACCCAGTGATCGAGTCCTTTATTACAAACGGGGTAGGAATAGTAAACCTACACGAGGTTTCTCCTGAAGTCCTCTCGTCGTGACCAGCATACCTCGGACATTGGCATGTGGCTCCTGAACATGTTGCCCTCATGCGCAAGAATATAATTCCTTGTAAAAGGTTTCAGTTTGGTGTTTTAATATCTTAACACCTGTTTTGTTGCCAGAAAAAAGGGGAAAAGCAATGCTCATAAAACCAGACTGTTTCCTGTGCAAGGAGATTGTGAGTTTTTTTTTTCTAATACTTTTCATAACTGATTAAAGAATAGAGATTGGTCTTTAATTCTTATGATCTTCTTTGGAGCCATTTTTTATATTCTGGGCAAAACGAGTAAATTTCAACTCGTGTGGAAATGTACCTTCAGTAAGTTGAGAGGTTGACAATGTGTGTGGGGAGTGCATAGATGAGATCTGACACAGCCACAAGTGCAAACGCAGGTAGCTCGTCTTCTCCCATGGATGACAATGTCTTCATTGATGCGAGTGTAGTGGTGATACGTGCTGGCAGGGAGGATCGTGAGACAGCGCGTGGTGGATGGCTACATCACGGTCCGCAGGCGGGTGCCTACATCGCGGTCCGCATAGGCCCCGCCCCCTGGAGCGGAGGGCTATGTAAGGCGATGTGCGGGGGCACTCGGGGAGTTGGTAACCGGCGAAGACAGAAGACGGAGGAAGAGATAGGCCCTGGGACCCCTAGTCCCGCTGCCCTTGTAAGGGCCGGGGCTCTGTGAGGCTCAGAGGCGAGGCCTTGGGATTCACGGCCCGACGCCCTTGTAAGGGCCGGGCTGTGTAACTCAGTGGTCGAGACCCGTGGCCTGGCAAGGCGGGTCTGATAGCTCCCCGTGGGGAGAGCGTAGCCGGAGAGCCTGAGTGCAAGGCAGAGTTAGGCACGCGTACCCTACGGGAGAGACTGAGTGGGTGGCCGAGCCGGGCGCGCGTAGGGGTCTGATAGCTCCCCGTGGGGAGAGCGTAGCCGGAGAGCCTGAGTGCAAGGCAGAGTTAGGTACGCGTACCCCACGGGAGAGACGGAGTGCGTGGCCGAGTCAGGCACGCGTAATATAGGCGTTATCTCGGTTGTGCCTGTTACTGTGCAACCAGTGTGAATAAAAGAGTGCTGCCCCGTCAACTCGTCTCCCGCCATTATTGAAGATATTACACGAGCATATTCAGTACATCTAGTTCAAATATGGGACTGAACTAGAAGTCGGGTGAAACCCAGTGCCGTACCCGATACACCGGACATTGACCTTCGCCGCCTGATGAGTATCTCATGGCCGATGGTGTCGAAGGCGGCTGAGAGTTCGAGGTCAACCAACGCTGTGGCGCACCGGTCTACCATGATCTTGTAGAGGTCATCTGTTGTCTTTAATAGAGCCATGTAAGTGCTGTGGAACTTACGGTAAGCCGACTGCAATGGCATGAATCTGCCCATCACAGTGACATGGGGAAGTAATTGCTTCCGACAAAGGCGTTCTATGACATTTTACATCGTACTCAGGTTTGAGAACGTGGACAGTTTGCATTTATGATCCTGAATCATGACAATTCCTTGACTCTCCGGCAGTAGTGAATCGTTCCAACCATCGGTAGGAATCGTGTATATGTGAGTACGTGTATAAACAGCTGTACCCATTGGCTTCTGTTATGGTCATGTACGTTTCTTTTTTATTTCGTGGAATATCACTTGCTGTACTCCACGAGGTGAGTATTTGTATAGATAGGAAACATGTTATGTAGAGAATATAAATCTAATTCAGTACCTCGATATGTCTCCCACAGACGAGCGGGGAGACAGCAGCCAGGCGGTGAGCCGGCACTACCAACAATCGCCCAAGCTCTGCGGTTCTCTTTACATTCCGATATTTGCAGCCACTTAATGGTGGCAGGCAATCAGCTGACCCATAGGTGGCAGCCATTTCAAGCCAGAGGACGAGAGGACTCTAGCCGCCACGCATATAAAGGATTTATAGTGAAAAACTTTGCTTTTACGGGTTAATTTTTTTCACTTTATTTTCATTTTTTATTATTATTTTATTGTTTCAACTACGTGACTTTTCCAAAAGACCCAAAGAATATGTGTTGAACTTCTTTCGCAGTGTACGTAGCCAACCGTGCTAATCAGTGGTACATTAACACCTCGCCACAAACGCCCTGTTGCTCATGAGCACAGCGACTCAAATGAATCAGGCGCAAGGTTTGCGTGATTAATGCTTACAAAGTGGGGTCTATAATGAACAATATGGCTGAAGCTCGAGTTCTGTTCATTTAAAACCAAACGTGTTTATTACCAACCATACCTGGTGTTTGCACACAGATGCAGATTATGGGCGATGCGTTCTACACCATTTGGAATGTGATGTTGCAATGTGCAGCCACAGCTGCTGCAAAAATATTTGTCTCGGTTTGATCTACTGAACAATATCCACCGACCACACCGCACTCGCAACAGTTATATAACTATGAACAAAAATATTAATTAATTAGGACGGTTTATTAAATATATTGTACGTAAGAAAATACAGCAATAGACGTAAAAATACATGGCGGTTTAACACGTAGGCTTTCGCAACCAATATCCATAATACAGGTTTTTTGTGTTGGATCGCGTAAATATATAATTGTGTCGTTAAACCTGCCACCACCTAACAGCCAGTTAGTAAGGTTTGTCACGTAAACAAACATGCCAATTCGTCACTAGTACAGCACACCGGTGTGTTGGAGAGCCAAGCCACAACATTTACAATTGGAGTACGACGTTTCAGTAATTATAACTAGCTTCATCAGGCAACAGCCAGATTTGAGAGAAGTCCACCTGTTTCGTTCCTAATATAGAGGCGTAGATGTGATGACAACAGTTGTGCGCTCTTCTAGCGCAAAGTGGGGGGGGGAGGATTAATGAATCAACGTACATTATACATGCACATTATGCAAGCCCATTGATCTTGTACTTATGGAGTGGGTTAAACTCAGGCGCAGACTGGAACTTGGGAGGCAACACTATCTATTAGATAACATAACAATTAACACTTTACATAACGACTTAAGGTGGTAGCCACCTTTCCTAACTTAACTAATACACGAGGATATTACATTACTGGACCAGGACAGCCCGACACGCTGCCTGGTCCACTAGCAGAGACCGGAGAGCTTCATCCCAGAGATGACCCAGCAGCATAGCAGAACAGCGCTGACCAGCCCAGCTCTCCGTCCAAACACCGCTCATAACCACTCCGGCGTGGCCAGCCCCGCCCCATGCTACGCCCCCCTTACCGATCCTTCGGGAAGGCCCGAACCCCAACCCCGTGACTCCCTTTGGGCCCCTGGCCCCCCTTTATACGGTCACGTGTCCTGTTGGGTTTACGCAGAGTGTCACGGCTTGACACGACCCCCGTGACACCTGCCTACGGCCCCCATACTGGGCCAATACAGTAGTGTCGTTCTACAACACTACACTTAGTGTCCATTGTACTAAAATAGCTGTACAGTACCAACGGTTATTTGATGATTCACTTCCATGCAGCACGAAGTCAGTAGCTATCCAAACGATTACAATAATCAATTTCGATTTAAAGCTTTTGTGACTGCAGGGTTCTTTCGGTAAAGTCACATAGAAGGGAAATCATAAAATAATAAAAACATTTACGTAATAAAATAAAATTATCACGACGTTTCGGCCACAACACAAGCAGCCGTCCTCAGGTGAAGAACAGAGCTGTCGGAAAAACAGCTTCCTAATGAACACTGCTAAGCTTGGCAGCGTATTTTAAGCTAGGTGGGAGGAGCAGAGTGCCCTGACAAAGGAGTTTACATATCAACAGGAATTTAGCATATTGACGCTAAAGAACTGCAACTACCCTACGACCATATTTCAGATTTCTTTGGTGTTCTTTTAGTCTCGTGCTGATCATTCGTTCTGGTTGCCCAACATAGCATTCGGTAATAGAACAGCAAAGACATATTCAATAGTCCCTTTTGTGGGTTTCCATATGCCTTCTGAATTTGCCTGGCTGATCAAAAGTTTCGTCCGCAGATGCCACACCATTGGTCAGGGGTCTCCTTGTGCGTTCTTATGTGGGACTCTAGGCATGATGGCAGTTGAAATGCTTTCCCACAGACTTGGCAAGAGATTCGTTTTCTCACTCTAGTGACTATCGGAGTGAGGTAGGGTCGAGACGGTTGCTGGTGAAGTGCCTTCGTTGGTAAAGGAAATTCTTCCAGCACCATGACTCACAGCCGAGTTGCTGGCTGATCAAATCTTCGTCCGCATATGCCGCACCATTGGTCATGGGTCTCCTTGTGCGTTTTCACGTGGGATTCTAGGCACCATGCCAGTTGGAATTTTTTCCCACAAACGTCACAAGAGATTAGTTTTTTCCCTCTAGTAACTCTATCGGATTGAGGTGGGGTTAAGATGGGTGCTGGTAAAGTGCCATCGATGGTAAAGGAAATTCTTCCAGCACCATGACTCACAGCCGAGTTGCTCTCGGACATCTGAAACAAAAGACAAAGGTCAAGCGCATTACACCTGTGTCATATGTGGACTCACAAATGCATACATATGTAACGGCGTAAGTAGCTCAGGAGACGTTTGACGGAGGCAACACGTATTTATTAATAAATGGGTACTATACAGTACGTAGCGCACCCTAACACAGGAAGGGGTAACACTTAATGGTGCGTTCTCATGTGGGACTCGAGGCATGATGGCAGTTAAAATGCTTTCCCACAGACTTGGCAAGAGATTTGTTTTCTCACTCTAGTGACTATCGGAGAGAGGTGGAGTCGAGACGGGCGCTGGTGAGGCGTGGCATTTCCCAGCATGTGCCTTCGTTCCATGCGCGGTTGCTGTGATAGCAATAACTTCGTTGCACGCAGGTGTGCGCCCCTTGCAAAAAAGTGCCATTGTCTGCAACTCTGCCTCCTCACCACCAGGATTCGACAAGCTGCTGCTGTTGCCATCCATGGCAAAGGCAATTCTCCCAGCACCATGACTCGCAGCCGAGTCGCTCTCACACATCTTCAACACCGCATTGGCAAAATTGTTGTCATTCACTATGCCACGTGCGCCCCTTGACATGGAGTTCTTTACGTGGATCTCCATATGCCTTCTCAGTTTGTCGGGATGATCAAAGCTTTGATCGCAGATGTTGCAGCTTTGTCCACCAGTCTTGTGCATTCTCATGTGGGACTCTAGGCACCATGCCAGTTGGAATATTTTCCTGCAGACGTCGCAAGAGATTCGTTTTCTCACTCTAGTGACTCTATCGGAGTGAGGTAGGGTCGAGACGGTTGCTGGTGAAGTGCCATCGATGGTAAAGGAAATTCTTCCAGCACCATGACTCACAGCCGAGTTGCTGGCTGATCAAATCTTCGTCCGCATATGCCGCACCATTGGTCATGGGTCTCCTTGTGCGTTTTCACGTGGGATTCTAGGCACCATGCCAGTTGGAATTTTTTCCCACAAACGTCACAAGAGATTAGTTTTTTCCCTCTAGTAACTCTATCGGATTGAGGTGGGGTTAAGATGGGTGCTGGTGAAGCGCCATCGATGGTAAAGGAAATTCTTCCAGCACCATGACTCACAGCCGAGTTGCTCTCGGATATCTGAAACAAAAGACAAAGGTCAAGCGCATTACACCTTTGTCATATGTGGACTCACAAATGCATACATATGTAACGGCGTAAGTAGCGCAGGAGACGTTTGACGGAGGCAACACGTATTTATTAATAAATGGGTACTATACAGTACGTAGCGCACCCTAACACAGGAAGGGGTAACGGCCCCTTCACCTGGTCTATCCGAGGCAGTGTCCCTTGGCTAACGTTTCCCCGTTAGCTCCTACACTCCTCTAACTCAGACCATCCTAGTAGAGGCTAACTGACCTGGCCCAGCTTCGGCTCAGGTCCGACCCTCAGCCACATGAGCCTGGCCCTCACAAGGACACAGACCTCGCTGCTCTGAGGTCGCCCCTGGCTTGCCCTGCTCGGCTCTTATAAGAGCAGCGAGTCAGGGTAGTCCCAGGGCTAGCTAGCTGGTCTTCAGTCTTCACTGGTTCTTCTGCTCCAACGACTGCCTTGAGCTCTCTCGCGCACCGCCTTATATACCCAACTGCCCCCCCGAGGGGCGGGGCTGTATGCGGACGTTGATGTAGACACCCCAACGTAACGGCTTGCTAGACCCCTCTACGTAATACCTCTACGCCAGGCATGTCCAAAGTCCGGCCCGTGGGCCAATCACGGCCCGCGGTCAGAGTTCATACGGCCCGCAGCTTCGGTCTTATAATGTGTTATTTATGGCTCGCTAGCTCTGTCAGAATAAATAAATCATTAAACTTTAAAGATGTTATTCCTCTTTCTGCAACACGGTGGCAGCACCATTCTAATGCTCTCTGGCTGAATGCGCTGAATGTTAATCTTCAAGGGAAAGATGCAGTGGTGAGCCAGCTATATGCTCACACCAAGGCCTTTGGAACCAAACTGCAACTTTTCCAAAGACACTTGTCCCAAACAGAGCCCTGCACCGCGCACTTCCCAGCTTTAAAAGAGGTCATTGACAGTTTATCACAGGACAACATCGGTGCGCAAATGCAACAGCTATCGCATCTCTTTCTGTGGAATTTAACAAACGCTTTCGGGACTTTGCAGTTATTGAAAAGGACATGTTGCGCTTTTCTCTTCTCCCATCTCCGTGGACCCTGATGATGCTTCTCCACAGCTGCATCTGGAGCTCATTGAGCTGCAGTTTGACGATGAGTGCTGCGGGAAACACCAGCAGTGTTCTCTTGTTGACTGGACAAAAGCAGGTTTCCAAAAATGCGGTCATTCGCTAATAAAATGCTGATGTTATTCGGTTCTACATATTTGTGTGAGCAAACATTCTAAGTCATGAACTTAAATAAGAACCGATTTAGATCAAGGATGAGTGACTCCAAATTGCGTGGCATTTTATGCATCTCAACCATTGCCCTCAAGCCTGATCTGGTCTCTTTACTGAAATGTAGATCTCAGTATCACCCTTCTCATTAGTGTCAGCAAGTTATCTGTTCCTTGATCAATCTGAAATTGAGTGTTTTGAACGGTAACATCTGTCACTATTAACAGTGAAAAGCCTAAAGCACACTAATGCACTTGGACTTATGGCACTTGTTTTTTTTAAACTCTTGAATAAGATTTGGTTATAACTGTTGATGTTATGTACCTGTAGATGTGACACAAACTCTTGCTTTCTGAAAGATCTTATAAAAGACAAAATTCACTTGTTTTAAAGTTTAATGATAACAGACCACTTTGCATTACTTATAACTCCTGTTTAAAATGTTCATGAGGCAAATTCATTTAACTCATGGAAATTCTATACAGTTTGTTAAATGTTATCTGACTGAATGAAAGGCAGAATTGTGTATTTAGAGTTGTTCACGTCAGGTAAAGGTAATTGTGACAATGATAATTGTTTTATAACGGTGTGTTTTCACGTAACTTTTGTGGTAAAAATGTCGGAAGGAACTATTGGCCCCCGGGCATCTTCACTTTATCAAATTTGGCCCTCTTTGCAAAAAGTTTGGACACCCCTGCTCTACACATAAGGTGACACGATTCATTATAACAGATTCATTATAACAGAACTCCTCAATAGTGCAGATCCTATCTATTTTACTCCTTATCCACCCAAATAAGTTCCCTTTGGTTCTTTCGGTAAAGTCACGTAGGTAGAAAAATAAAATGAAAAATAATATATCACGACATTTCGATCGCAACACAAGCAGTCGTCCTCAGGTGGAAAAATAATCCAGCAGTAGAACTGCTGAACCAGCGAGAGAGCTGTTACAACAAGAGGTTAAATATGTGGCGAAGGGCA
Organism: Lampetra planeri; assembly: GCF_965212315.1. Taxonomy (NCBI): domain Eukaryota; kingdom Metazoa; phylum Chordata; class Hyperoartia; order Petromyzontiformes; family Petromyzontidae; genus Lampetra; species Lampetra planeri. Next base: position 74,942 of record NW_027614445.1, on the reverse strand, counting down.
AGCAGGTGGGGTCTGAGCTGGAAAGGAATTCCATCCCCGGATGCAAGCATGTCAGTTGTGTTAATGGGGGAGATTATGGAGAGATTAGTATGAAATAAGTTTCCGTCGCCGCATAAGAGTATCGTGCTTGCATATGCACACAGCAGTGTTAATGGGAGATTAGCACTATGTTGATGGGAGAGATTAGGCAGAGAGATTAGGGAGATTAGCAAGTTAATGTCATGTCTATGTGTAACAAGCTGCGGCGCTGACAACTGCGCTGTGAGAGGCAAGCGCATCAACGCAAGAGAACCACCGCAACGGTGGTCGTGCTAGTGAGACACACAGCCCATCACACAGCCAGAACAATCGATACATCGAGGCTCAGGGAGCAGAGGTGGCCATGTTAGTGAGACCCCAGCCTGTTAATGCCGAGGCACCCAACAGGGTAATGCAACTCAGAGAGTCGGAGATAACAGCCAAACGGCAGGAAGGATGGAAGCACCACAGAAAGTTACGACTTTGCTTAGTTAATAACGTCGTTACAATTATTGCTCAGCTTATACCCATCTTCTCGGTTGAAATTGTCTCCGTGTTTCTATATATGGATGGCTTCATGGACAAATCTTTGATGGTAGCCCGAACGTTTGTAGAGTACCTTGGTCTCGGAAGAAACAATATCGTGCGAGCCCACTGCGTTATAACAATGATCATCCACGGCAGAGGTATCGGTTCTGCCGTGTTTCACATCTGCCTTGTGTTCGCGAACACGGTCCGAGTTTCCCAAATGTAACTGCTACCGCAGACACAACTTAGTTTGTAGACACAAGGGTATTACATGTCAGGAATGACATCCTTCACAGTTGGGATCAAATTACGCATTTTGTGTACTATATTGAATTGGACCTGGATCTTGTGTTTGTTTAAGATTTTGGAAATATTTTTGGTGACACCTGCTATGTATGGCAAAGTGATGGTTTTGATTGGGTCCTCAGATGGTTGCCTCCCCATGGCTGGAGATACAGCTTTGCAGATTGTGCGGTCTGAGTATTCATTCATCTTGAGGGCTTGGTGTATGTGTAGTGCCGTAGATGGGCCACACTTACCGGCAGTGGTGGACAGGGCCCATCTGCAGGTACCTCGGACCCCCAGGGGAGAGGCCACTGTGCCAGCCCAAGAGGGGGGGGGGGCTGCTGGGGGCTCTAGGATCCTAGGCAGCTAAGCCCTCGTCGCCAGGCCTTAGAATCCCTGACAACCCAGACAGCTAAGCCCCTTGGCGCCACCAACGGGGGGCTGTGGGGGATCTGTGATCCCACACAACCCCACCCCTCGATGGGCAAGAGGGATAAAAGGGCCGCTCCCTAGCCGATCGGGACCAGTCGCAGCTCAATACCCAATACCAGCCAGCTTAGGACCCTGGACCCCCTCGTCCCGCTTGTAAGAGCCGGGACGCTGTGCGGGCCAGTGGTGGGACTCTGGGACTCCCGGCTCTACGTCCTTGGAAGGGCGAGTTCCGAGGAAGCCAGAGTCTAGACCCGCACCTTGGCTGAGTCGGGTCAGGTAGCCTCCCCTAGGGTAATTGTAGCCTGGAGGACCCGAGAGCGTAGCCAGTCAGACACGCTCGGAGTAGGCTGTGTCCCTAGGCTGTAACAGAGTATCAGGACTGTTGGAGTGTTGTATCGTAAGAAAGAAGTTACCTCTACAAGTGTCTCCGGAACCCATTACATATGTGCTCAAGTTCACTGGCTAAGTGGCGCTGGTCGGAGATGCAGCAGATTATTTTTTTCTGCCTGAGGACGACCGCTTGTGTTGCGATTGAAGCGTCGTGATATATTATTTACTTATTTATTTTACTTACGTGGCTTTACCGAAAGAACCAAAGAGTATGGATTTCTGCAGTCACGAAAGCTCAACATCAACATCCAAGTAAAATTGTCTTAATTCAAAGTCCAGTATAGTACTATTCGTAGCACTCATAAGTGAACTTCATTATTGCTCATGCTAATTATTACAATGTTAACTATTTACACAGGAAGGCCTCATTGAGTCTAAAGACTGATTTTTGTCAGAAGTTTCCCATTGCATTGAGATATTTGGCAATTACATTAATGAGCTTTTGGCTCTGTGTGAGTAGAACCCAGAGAGACCCCCCCCCCCCCCACCTTGCACATGGGGAAATAGCACAACTCTGCACAGATTCTACCCACACTCGATAAATAATTCAAACCGAGTTGTTTTCTTTTTACCGTTGTACTGTATAGAATGATTAAGTATAAATGCATCTTTATATTAAACTATTCTGAAAGATGTGTCATTTATTTGCAAATGAGAATGTAATGTCGCAGATGCGACCACAGGCCAACTTGAATATGCATGTAGTTTCTGGGTCTCTTCACTTCACCAACCCGCATTGACCAGCGTGGTGAAGTATGATTAAACAATTCCCACGACTGACATTGTGTGGGGGAGGCCTCTATCAAACGCTGCATCGACAAGGTGCTGATATGTCACGACATTGTATGGTAAGTCCGTTCTCTAGCCAATACGAGAATTATATGTAGAAAGACGATGCGGTACACGATGTTTGTGTGCGTACGTTCAGTGTGTGTATCACATGCACAATTACATCAGGTCGCGATTATGCTCAAACATCACGAACAACTCTCGACGTCTCCAGAGCCTGAACATTTCAAGTAGACACTGACCCTTGCCACGATTTGTATTTTACCAGGTAAGGGCCACGGGGCCATGTAGCTCTATTTCAGAAGAAACCTGGCCAGAAGTGAAAACTAAACGAAGTGGCTTATGTGGACATTTATAGCAACCAAGTACTCTAAACTCACGTTTCTAAATGTGTCGAGGGGAAAGCCGAAGGACCAGGAGAAGAGGCTATGCGACCACGGGGGAAATAAAAATATACAAATACAGAGCAGTTGTCAGGGTCGGGATGGAACTTCCACGCTGCTGTAGGCCTGGCGAGGTAGTTAACATCTCGCCACCGTGGCGCCCCTTATTAAAAACTTAGCCATGTCTAGCAAGGTTATTGACTCGCATCACTCGACTCACGGCACGACAAGTGATGTATTAAACAAAACAATAAAGTAGAGAGGCGCTACTGACATTTAACAATGTTCTTAATTTAAAGCTTTCGTGACTGCAGGGATTCATGTTCTTTGTTATTTCGGTAAAGTCGACTGGAACACAAGCAATCATCATCAGGTGTGAAATCCACAGAAAGAAAATTTGGAAAAAGTGTTGGTCTTTCCTAACATTAGCACCAAGGACAGCGATTTGGCAGTTTGCCAGATGGACGAGTCCATCTATGTTCGGAAAAGAGAAGGGGGGAGTAGAAAATGGAATGCGGTCTGAAAGTCACCGTAATCGTGAACACAATCAATTAAGGCCCGAAATGGTTGATTAAATCCTTCCAATGATTGCTAAGCCAGAAACCATCTTCTCGGTTGAAATTGTCTCTGTGTATGTGGGTTGCCTCATGAACGAACCTCTCATGGTAGCCAGATGGCTTGCAAAGAACCTCCAAGACAGAGGTTCTTTGCAAGCCATCTGACTATCATGGCCTCCTTTAGGGTTATGGTGGTTCTTTCGGTAAAGTAACGTCGATAGAAAATAAAAATGATCAAATAAAATAAAAATACAAAATAAAAATATGAAATTTAAAATAATTAAAGCAAAAAACCCACATTCATATTCTTGGTTCTTTCAGGAAAGTCACGTAGTTAGAAAATGAAAATAAAAGTAATGAAATACAACTTTTAATTTAAAATAATGAATTTAAAATAATACAAACTTGTATTATTTTCAATTCATGATTTGTATTTTTAATTTTATTTTATTATTTTAATTTTCTATCGACGTAAAGAATATGGCGTGGAGATGCTGCCATTTGCTGGCCACCAACGTGGCGTGCAGATGCTGCCAGGTGGGATTTGAGAGGTGAACGCGGTTGGTAAGGTGTGACTGGGTTGGTGAGTGAGGTTGGTGAGATGCGTGGTGAGTGTCGGTGAGCACGTGGAGGATTCTCCTCCACGGTCGCCTTTGTCTCCCTCAGTAGCGATGTTCACTCCACACCGCACCAGGTACTCATCTGAGGCTGTTTGTAATTTGGGCGTTCGTAAGTCGAGGACTGTCTGTGAATAAAGATTCCGATTGTGGATGTGGGGCTTTAACCGTGGGGTATTCTTGGCCCGATCCGCGGGGGCGTGGCTTGACCGACAGTGGGCGGGGCATAGCCGCGATGGGCGTAGCTTATCCAGGAAGTGGGAGGAGTCTCGCGCCTACGTAGGGGCGTGCAATAACCAAAGGGGCGTGGCGTCTCACCCTGCGCTGACCATTCGCAGAGGAGAACGCGAACCCTGGACTCCAACCCCGAGAAGCGCGCTCCTTTTAAAGTTAACAACAACATTGTTAAATGTAAGTAGCGCCTCTCTACTTTATTATTGTTTTATTTGCTTAATACATTACTTGTGGTGCCGTGAGTCGAGTGATATGCGTCAATAACCTTGCTAGACACGGCTAAGCTTTTAATCAGGGGCGCCGCGGTGGCGAGATGTTAACTACCTCGCCAGGCCTACAGCAGCGTGGAGGTTCCATCACGACCCTGACGCCTGCTCTGTATTTGTATATTTTTATTTCCCCCGTGGTCGCATAGATTCTTCTCCTGGTCCTTCGGCTTTCCCCTCCACATTTAGAAACGTGACTTTAGAAGAGTACTTGGCTGCTATAAATGTCCACATGATAAGCCACTTAGTTGAGCTGTCATTTGTGGCCAGGTCGCTCCTGATAAGAGCTATAAAGCTATGTGGGCCTGACCTGGTAAAATAGAAATAGTTTATAGTTTAGTTATAGTTCATAAGAACTCGTGGCAAAGGTCAGTGTTTACTTCAAATATTGTTCAGGCTCCGCAGACCTCCAAAGTTATTCGTGATGTTATACATTTGGTTCGTTTTGAGCATAATCGCGACCTTATATAATTATTACGTGATGCACACGCTGAATATACGCACACAAACATCGTGTACACGTGTGTCGTGCCCTCTATTGCCTACATAGACGACTTGTGCTGACTAGAGAACGGTCTTAACGAACAATGTCGTGACATGTATCAGCCCTTTGTCGATCCGGCGTTTTGATAGAGGCCTCCCCCACACCATGTCGTTCGTGGGAGTTGTTTAACCATACTTCACCATGCCGGTCAATGCGGGTTTGGTGAAGTGAGGAGGCCCAGAAACTATATGCAGACACGAGTTTGCCTGTGCTTGCATCTGCAGAATTACTTTCTCACACATCTTCAAGTATAGTTTAATACTTCTAGAAATACATTTATTCTTGAGGATTCCATAAAGCACTGTGGTAAAAAGAATACAACTTGATTTGAATGCTTTGTTGAACAGGGAATGCTTTGAGTTTGTGGGTTCAATCTGTCTGTGCGGAGTTGTGTTATTTCCCCATATGCAAGGTGGGGTCTCTCTGGGTTCCACTCACACAAACATCTCAATGCAATGGGACCTTTCTGAAAATGCAGTACTTAGACTCAATGAGGCTTTCCTGGGAAACGAGTTAACATTGTAATAATTATCATGAGAGATAATGACGGTCACTTATAAGTACCATTAATAGTACTATACTGTACTGTTATTGAAGAATATTTTACGTAGTTTGAAAAAAGTGTCCATTCTCAAAACTTTTTGATGGGCCCTCGTACAGGAATGATATTACAATCTTCTTTGGAGATTGCGAGTCAGAGTGTTGTGAATAGTGGACTGAACGTGTGGTGCCACCATTATACTGTTGGTGTGTTTATACAGAAAGGCCTATTTGGTGGGTAACATTAGGAAAATGGAGGTAGTTAGTCATTGTTGTTAAACAAAATCTTATTTGGGTGGATGAGAGGAATAAAATCGTACATGATAGGAACTGCAATATTTTGGAGTTCTGGTATAATGCGTTCTAGTATATATGAATTGTATGTCACCTTAAGTATGCCTTTGTGAGTACACACATGACACGGGTGACCTTTGTCTTTTGTTTCAGATGTGCGAGAACAACTCCGCTGCGAGTCATAGTGGTGCTGGGAGAATCGCCTTGACCATCGATGGCGCTTCACCAGCACCCATCTTCACCCCAACTCAATCCGATCGAGTTACTAGAGGGAAAAAACTAAGTTCTTGTGACGTTTGTGGGAAAAAATTCCAACTGCCATGGTGCCTAGATTCCCACGTGAAAACGCACAAGGAGACCCATGAGCAGTGGTGCGGCACATGCGGACTAAGATTTGATCAGCCAGGAAGATTCAAAAGGCACATGAAGACCCACGAAAAGGATTATTTGATAAAGGGTGCACCAGGCTTGGTGAATAACGGCAGTTTTGCCAATGCGGTGTTGAAGCCACCGTCGCCTTATGAGATGTGCTCAGTCTGCGGATGTTTATGTCCTATTGAAATCCTGAAAACTCATGAAAGTCTTCACGCACAGTTTTTGTACAGACCGAAGCCTGAACATGATTACGCTTCGACAAAAGATAGTGGCGTTAAGATAAATGACGTGAAATCCAATTTTCTTGAATGCTTTGGCCTAGTTCCACGTCAACAAACTGCTTCACCAGTCAGCGAGAATAAACCATACGCTGCTCTCGATCCTATTACGAGCATGAAAGTGTTGATGGCCTTGCAGCAGAAGAAGGAAAAGCGAAGTGGACGTAAGTCCATTAAAAGAAGAAAGACCACCACCAGCGTAACCAATTGCAGCAGTAGCAACAGCCATAATTCGGACATCAAGAGGATGGACTGCACGGAAGCAGGAGGCTGCGTGAAGCAGAGCATCCCCAAGGTGGATGAACCCAACCTGGCACCTTTGGGTACGTCCGAGTAATGCACACACTACATTTCATTTGGATGTAATTGATAATTTCACAAATTAAGTCATGTACGCATATGTTGATCATATTTGTATGTCTGTGCTGAGGAGTGTAGAGATCTGATGTGGTGCTGCTTGGATGTTGGGTTAAACTCTGGGTTTCAGTCACCGAGCCATGATTAAACTGGCTTCTCATTGATGGTCTTATCCAGTTACCAAACACTTCTTCCAGCAAACACTTCTGTTGTTGCGTGGCATGTAGGAAATTGCAAAACCTCCGAGTGGATAATAAACGGCCACGAAGGGATGTCATGAGTAGTGCAATGATATCTCCTTCCACGAGCTGTTCTCTTACACGAGGTGGTTCACTGATGTGTGAGAGTTGCACAGGGATACTTCATCTCATGACATGGTGCCAATAGCTCCATTGGAAGAAAACTGAGCAGAATATATATACAAATTCCAAAAAGTATCTGTTTATTTCTTAACCAGGGTAAATTTAATTTAAACAAGTGGGTCAATTTAGGGAACATTGTTAAATGTATAGACCGAGTCATTTCCATAATGGGAATTTCCTCTTCATTGTACAAACACCTAACTTCCATGCACATTTACTCGTTCTATTGCAGGTAATTATTGCGTAATTAATGAGCTGTAATAGAATAATCTGGCTCAACCACCTCAGTGTTAAATTATAGTTGTTGCTCTGCATCAATATCAACCATACGAAGAAGTGCAAAATGTTGTGGCTTCAAAATAAGCCCCAAAAATGTGTTCTTTTGATATTTTTCAGGAAATCAGTATCTTGCTTTTCTACTATTTGTACGTATGTTGAACTTCTTTCGTAGCATACGTAGCCAACCGTGCTAATTGGAGGTATTTGTTGCTGGCTTTTTGGCATTTTGGGCCTTTGGGCCTGAGGTCAGCAACCGTGATTGATAAAACGTCCCATGTACATAGTGATGTTATGGCATCCACTGCATGGTGATGAATAAATTATGGATTATCGCGTGCGTGTGCTCAATGGTGGATGTCTTGTGTTCCAGAGGAAAAGCCCTTCCAGTGCAGTAACTGCTCGTACAGAGCGACACAGAAGTCGCAGCTCAAGAGACACGTCCTGAGCGTTCACCACGTGCCCTTCGATAGCGCGCTGGACTCCGACTGCCCCAAGAAGAGAAGGCGGCTGGCTGGGTGCCAAGACAGCGGCCCAACTACGGATTTGAAGCACGCACGATGCACACGGAGAACTTCGTGATGATTTATTTAATCCTGAGGCTGAGGTACCACGTGTGGGGCGATGAACTCAAGGTTTTGTGCAGCGGACATTTCCATGATGAAATTCCGTCACTTTCACTGCTGCGAGGTAACATCTATTGCCGAATATTTTTAGTCAATTGCTGTATTTTCTTGTATACAATATATTTAATAAATTGTCCTAATTTCATAACCACGGTTTTTGGGTTAGATCGCGTAAGTATAAATTATATAATTGATTAGTAATCATTTAATTAGTATGTTTCCTCTATAAGTAATGATAAATGTAAGATGTCTTCTTCTTCCACGCGTTTGTCCCACTCACGTGGGGTCCGCCGTCCTTGCCACCTTCTCCACACCGCCCCGTCCCGCGCCATCTCTCCCTCCGCTCCACGGGCCACCACGTTCGACCGCATCACCACATCGCCCCACGTCTTCTTCTGCCTTCATCTCCTCATCTTACAATCACAATTTCTTAATAACACGCTTCCAGCCGCACTAAGCCTGTAGCTGTCAGAGCGGTTAAAATTATTTGTATTTCTGTCAGTTTCAATGGATTCGCGAATTTGTCTTGGCCAGTAATAATTAGTTTTACACAAAACTTAATTGTTATCAAAATAATTTGAGTGTCGTTGTTGGAAAGCATGTTCTGCAACTTCCAACAGTTATGTTTGAGAGTGTTTAATATTTATTTGGTGTTCTTTTAGTCTTACGCTAATGTTATGTCCCTTCTGTCCAATATAACATCTGCCACATAAGCAATTAATCCGATAGACACCATATGTTGATAACTTAGGCAATTCATCTTTAGTACAAGATACAATTTTTTTAAATTTTGTGTACCATTCCAAATCTTACTTAGATTTTTTGCTTTTCCAAAACTTGAACTAATTTGTCAGTTACTCCCGCGATAAATGGTATTTTTATTGTTTTAATAATCTGATCGCTTTCAGCAGTATTGCTGGTCGATCTAGGTTTGGTATTCACTGCTCTGTTAATTTGAGCATTATTGTAGCCATTCAATCGTAGCGCTTCTTTGACATGTTTAATCTCTCTCCTCAGACTTTCACCATCTGACATTGTTTTAGCCTGATGTATGAGCGTCTTGATGAGAGATGATTTCTGTGCGGGGTTCCCTTTCGGTAAACGCGGTGTGTTATTTTACCATTTAGGCCTCGTCCGAGCAAAATATCCAAGGAAAGGGAGTGTGTTATTCACCTCCATTTCCATGGTCAACTGTATGGCCGGGTTTTTTTAATTGAGATGATTTAGACATTCATTCATGAAGTGTATCCTTACCATGTGGGCAGACAACTAAACCAAAAAGATGGTTTTAATGTACTTGAAGCAAGTGCTCTTGCTTCAAAGTTATCCATGTACAGATTCGCTATAGCAGGAGATAAAGGAGAGCCCATTGCTGTTCCTTCCTTTTGTTTAAAGAAATCACCTCTCCATAGGAAATAAGTCTGTTAGAGGCCACGGGGGGGGGGGGGGGGGGCAGGGGGGCATGGGTAGTTTGTCGCTGCGAGCAGACGGTGCACAATGGAGAGCTTGCTCAGAGCGGAGCTGGGCAAGGACTCGGCGAGGCCGCTGGGCGCTGCGGCCGGTGGAGGCTGCATCAGTGCCGGGCAGAGCTACGAGACGGGGCGCGGACACGTGTTCACCAAGATCAACGCCAAGAGCGGGGCACCCTCCTCTACGCCTCCTCACCATGCCACCTCGCCTCCTCACTATGCCACGTCACCTCCTCACATCCTCTACCCTCCTCTTCGCCTCCTCTACACCACCTCGCATCCTCGCCTCGCCTCAACCTTCATTCAGTCCTGTCATTAATGCATCTTTCCACGCGCCTCAGTATCACTCATTTTTCGCTGCGACTACTACCACCACCGTGGTGAATGTTGCAGTGAACTTCACCTAGTTGATTCCCCCCTCCACCCACGTTAAGGGACTCGGTCTACCAGACACTTTGACCGCTTCGTCTCTTCGACTCCGCGTTCAACCACCACGCCTCACTGCAGTTCACAGCAACGCACTCAACTGAACAACTCGGTCACCCACTCATCCAATCACTAACTCAATTACCCTATCTTCTTGGTTCTTTCGGTAAAGTCACGTAGAAGGGAAGTAATAAAATAATAAAAATAAAACATAATAAAGTAGAGTATAGTAAGTTTACTGATGATGCTATGTAGTTTATACTTTAGTTTGTCATGCAGTTTATACTGTAGTTTTTTACGTGGTTGTTTAGTAACTACAGCTACATACTATTAACATTCCTTTCCTTTGTTAATGCTCCCCCCCTTCCCCCCCCCCCTTTTGATGCTGCTAATCCTGCATAATGCACGGGCATAGTATTGATTTGGAACCCCCCCCGCCCACCTCCTACGCATTTTCCATATGCTGAATTCCTCTTGATATGCAAATTATTTTGTTTAGGCGCTCTTCTTCCCACCTCCCCCCCCCTCTAACCCAGCTTAAATATACGCTCCAAGCTTGGGGTGTTTCATTCTTCGCCTGAGGATGGCTGCTTGCGTTGTGGCCGAAACGTCGTGAGAATTGTTTTATTATGTTTTATTTTTATTATTTTATTACTTCCCTTCTACGTGACTTTACCGAAAGAACCAAGAAGATGAATCCCTGCAGTCACGAAAGCTTTAAATCGAAATTCAATTACCCTAGTACACACTAATCTAGTCACGTACTCAATAACCCTATCACACACTCATCCAGTCACCCACTCACTTAATCATCCTATCACGCACTCATCTCGTCACTTACTCATCCAGTGACCCCTTCATCCAGTCAACCAGTCATCTATTCACCCATTCAATCACCCACACATCCACTCACCCACTCACCCACTCATCCACTCACCGACTCATCCACTCACCCACTCATCCAGTACCCCATTAATCCAGTAACCCACTCATTCAGTCACCCACGCATCCGGTCACTAACTCAATTACCCTATCACACACTTCTCCACTCGTTTACTCAAACACTCACCCATTTACTCACCCACCCGCTCACCATCATGCAGGTCACCTCACTCTTTTCAGCTTTATCAGTTTGCACTGCTCCACTCTGGAATCCCCACCCGGTCTTCCTATTTCCCCAAACTCTTGCAACAATAAACTTGATCAATTTAAGGAACGTGTTTCTCTGATCTTAATTATCTAATTACTCATTGGACAGTTATGTAGTATTATTTGTTGTTGCTGGCCGTTTGGCTTTTTGTATTGTGGGGTTTGCATGGCTGGCAACCCCTTATCATTGCCTACCTTATTACAGACACATTCAGACCTTGTTGGTCACCCCGTGCCCCTTTTTAATCTCAACGGGCATCCTACATAGTCCCATCACAAGGGAGAAGCATACACAAATAGACTTAACTCAAAGGTTGCCCGTTTTGAAACGGCTATGTGCCGTATGGACCTGAAAACTCACTTTCCCCCAACAAAATACGGGTAAACCGTGTGGGTTGACAGCTACCGGTTTTGTTGTGTTTGCGAGTCCAAGTTATAGGACTGCACCCTGGGTTGTGCGTGGTTCTCATTGGTGGGAGATTCCCTTCGCTGCGTTGCACGCCAGTGGCTGGGGGCTGCCTGGGGCCAGTGACGTGTGAGCCGGTCCCAATGTGCACCGGCAAACATTTATCGCTAGGTGACCCCAGTGTTTATTGCCCGTCTACACGTGGATACCTGAAGCCCATGTCACTCCACTGCTGGATGAGTCCCGCAATGAAGATACAATCAGTACATCCACTTTGCTTTTGCACTCCACCTGTTCCATTGGCGGCCGAATGCGGATCTAAATGTGCATACGTTGGAGACTGGTTTATTTGCATAGAAATCAAACCAATTGACCCACGACCTTTGCCCCATAAACTTTCGACACTCAACACGTGGTAGCCTCAACGTGCACATAGCCTAGCACAGGGGTCTGCAACCTTTAAGACATAAAGAGCCACTTGGACCCGTTTCCGAAGGAAAAAATAAACTGGGAGCCGCAAAACCATTGCAACATTTAAAACAAATATAACACTGCATATATTGTTTCTTACCTTATTGCTATATACAGGATCGTGCAGTCAGCTGTCAATCTGAATAAAAAAAGGACTTTTTCACTTAACAATGTAAAATATATTTTTGCAAATTAATAGCTAAATTACCTGTTTAATGGGATTTTTGCTCCTGAACCTCAGTGCACAGTGTCTGCACATCAGGGCTGTAAGACGTCACCTTCATTTTCACACAGGCTTGCAAGCTGTCATCTGTGAGGCGTGATCGATGTTTGTTTTTAATATAGTTCATGTTGGAGAAGACCTGCTCACATACATATGTGGAGCCGAAGATCGACAGGACTCCAAATGCATACTTTTTCATGTTTATATAAGTGTTGGGGATGGCATTCCATGTTTCGAATACAAGTTTGTCCTGTTTGGGAAGGTTTTCAATATCACTCCATTTATGATTCTGAGCCAGAATGGCCTTCTGACGGGCAACATCCTCAAGAGTAGCGGTCAAGCATTTGAACTTGGACACCCATATATCTTTGTCGGCTATATCGGCCAGTTCCATCTCAAGATCAGGTTGACTTACACCTGCAAATGCAGTCATATTCAATAGGGATGGATCGATCGCCAGGGGAGTGACAGGGAAGGATAATGTCGTTTTTTCCTCTCTGAACTCACAGAATCGTTTCCCAAACGAACTATGCATTGTGGTGATTGCAGACTTGAAATATTCCAAATTTATCGTATCATGACTTTGTTTGAACTCTCTCAAAGAGGGAAAGTGAGACAGTGTACCTCTCTGTAAATCTTTGACAAACACTGTCAACTTGCGCTCGAATGCCAAAACCTCCTCCAGCATGTGCATGGCTGTGCCTCCTTTCCCCTGAAGGGTTGTATTTAGCGTGTTTAGATGTGCTGTCATGTCTACCATAAAATGTAATTTTTCCAGCCACTCTGGCTGTTCCAGCTCAGCAAAGGTGAGCTCTTTGCTGCCCAGGAAGGTTTTTACTTCTTCCAAACATGTGACAAAGCAACGGCAACGTTATTGCCTGTCACCGGGCGGGCAGTGTGGAGCGGAGCGGCGACCTGTCAGCAGCGGCAACGCCAGAGCAGGTGTCACAGTGCGCCTCCTCCCCTCGCTAGCATCCGCCCCGGAGCCGCGGTCAAGGTTCAAAAGAGCCGCATGCGGCTCCGGAGCCGCAGGTTGCCGACCCCTGGCCTAGCACAAGCGTCGAGGTGACGTCACCTCCACTTTGTAGCCAATGGCGGTTGTTGTTGACGACGTCGCCTAGGCAACGCCGCCCCGCCCCCCTCTGCCTCTGCCCGCCTCGCTCTGTGCACGCGAGGCGCCAATCCGTGACGCGGCACTGAACGCGGCGCGTCACCGCTCAGCGTGGGTTGGGCCCTCAGCCACGTGCACGTCAGTCGCACGCTCACTAATATTTACACTTTTACTCGTGTTTGTGTTCGTCGTCGTCGTTGTTGTTAAAGGTGAGGTAAATAATGATGCTACGCGACGTGTGTATTGATGTATACGTGCAGTTTATATGTTTAAACGTGATAGTAGTTTAGGCCCCAGAGCCGTTTCTTTCCTAAGGAGCTTTTTATGCACCAACCTCAATTATTGCGCTTTTGTTAATCTTCATTTAACATGAATAATTTACTTAAGATAGATGATCAAGCTACAATATTTTGCACAACAGACGATGGCAAAACTGGATATTGTGCGATATGTGCCACTGAAACCGCAAGAACTCAATAATGATGACTCGTGTTGAGTGTTTAATCTGCAAGCAATGAGCCCACCACATGTTCGGAAATGTTAGAATGGAAACTGAAAATAATGAAACTCTTTTTGCTCTGCCATTTGATTTGAAGATACGACTCTTCAAAGGGCTTTGGTTGTAGTTATCAATATTTGAATTTCTATTTGGTTCTTTCGGTAAAGTCACTGAGAAAGAAAAGCAATTAAATAATAGAGTACGACGTTTCGATTGCAACCCAACAATCATCAAGTACAAATGAAAGATAAAACAAACCTAGTGAACTTAGAAATACAATGCAATCCAACACAGAGAGTCGGCTAATACAACAGTCAGCACCTCGCCTGGTTGATTACGTTCTTCCAAAGATTACTACATGAGAGAGATACGAAACACAGACAGAGAGACACAACATAGACACACTGTGTGTCTATGTTGTGTGTCTCTGTGTTGTCTCTCTGCTTGTGTGTCTATGTTGTGTGTCTCTGTGTTGTCTTTCTCTACTTGTGTGTCTCTGTGTGTGTCTATGTTCTGTGTCTATATTTTGTGTCTTTGTTGTGTGTCTCTTGTCTTTCTCTGCTTGTGTGTCTGTCTGTGTGTCCCCTGTTTGTGTTTCGTATCTCTCTAAAATTTAGTAATCTTTGGAAGAATGTAATCAACCAGGTGAGGTGCTGACTGTTGTGTTAGCCGACTCTCTGTGTTGGATTGAATTGTATTTCTAAGTTCACTAGGTTTGTTTTCTATCTGATGACGATTGCTTGTGTTGCAATCGAAACGTAGAATTCTATTATTTAATTTATTTATTTTTCTACGTGACTTTACCGACAGAACCAAGGATATGAATCCCTGCAATCACGAAAGCTTTAAATCAAAATAATGTTCCAGTTTCTCTTTCAGTTTTTTAAATATAGATTTAAATAAATATACATGAAAACATCCACAAATCTGGCTGCCTCCTGATGATACTGGTTGCAATTACTGGCGAAACGTCGTACTCAGATTGTAAATGTGGCTTTACTCGAACACACAACCGGTGTGCTGTACTGGTAAGAAATTGGCATGTTCTGTTTAAGTGACAAACTTTACTAATTATCTGTGTCGGGTGGTGGTCGGTTTACCGACATTTATATATTTACGTGATCTTACCCAAAAAAAAACCTGTATTATGTAAAAATAGATTTATTTTCCCCCTTTCTTTTTGGTTAGTTTCAAATCTCTAACGCCTTTCAAATTGTTGTGATGTACAGTGCTACATTTCAAATTACTGTCATGTTTGCAACGGGTTGTATTGCTTCTTCCAGAAATCTACTTTCCCGAGTGGTTGTGCATTTGTCGCTTGTTTCAGAGGTTCGCGATTCAAGCCCAGGGGTCGCCCTAGTTAATACTGCGGGTGTATTAATAAAAACTGAATTTCCACAAATAATGTAAAAACAAAAAAATCCCGTGATATTATTCATAAATGAAGAGGACGTGTGTCGGTGTCACCATCTAAATTTGCAAATCTCTGAAATTACTGAATTGGGTAAAACCACATTTATGTATGGTGAACTTCTTTCGCAGTGTTCGTAACCAATTGTGCTAATCAAAGGTGTGGAGAAGGACAACACACTGAACACAAAAAGCAGTTATAAAGAAAGTCGTTTTCAATCTCTATTTAAAAGTGGCTTCCTAATATCAGAAGGAAGAGCATTCCAGTTGGCCGCAGAAGCGAGTGATGCGGTGACTGTCTTTGTTAGATGGCTCGCCACAAGCCACTGCTGCTAGGATGATCCACCAACCCCATCTCTCGATTGCAATCGTGCATTGCCAGCACACCGTGCATTCGCCGTTGAACCACTCCTCCATCACGTGTTTCATCATCGCAACTACAGCACTGCGCTGCACCTGTGGCCACCACGGTTGCTCACTTTGCTTTGCTTGTTTAGGTGATCGGCAAGGCCCAGGAAGGCGAGCGGGAGGCGATGGACCGTTATCTGGCTCGCATCGAGTGCGACATCAAGCAGGAGGTGGAGGGCCGGCTACACAAGATCAAGAAATACCTATTGGAGTCGTTCCCCTTGCCAGGGACGAGCGCCGATCTCCGCCGACAGTTCACGACACAGCCGGCTGCCAAGATCGTGCTGCAGGTCTTCCAGAACGCCGAGGACATCTTTGTGAATAAACTGAAGAAGGTGGGGGCCATGGCATCTGGACTTCATGCATCTGCTTAGATTTGTCAAAGATTTCCCAAAATACATTTGTCCTCGGAATTATTGAATGAGTGATAATCGCCATACGTTTCAAGTCTGTGGATACTTCCACCAGTATCAAAATACTTGCTCTACCACTGAATTAACACTCCTCTATAACATTTAGGGTCATCGCTTTTACAAAATTCAGTCACGTTAAGACAAAAGTAAGAGTGGGCATTGAAATCGGTCAGACATCTATGCATGTTTCACCCTCTGTTTGTCCCAAGAGTGCGAAATGGCTGCACGTGGTTTGGGTCCTTTGTTGTCTCCACCGACAGTGTGTGCAGGACTTCCTGGGGCAGGTGAAAGAGGACACGCTGGCCCGGAAGCTGTTTCAGTTGGCTCTGTGCTGTGGCTCGCTCGAGACTCCTTGCGACCTCGTGGTCAAGGAGAAACCGGCCGCGTTTCTCGGCAACATCAGCAATCCCTACAACAGACCGCCGTGTCCTCCGGAGAGTAAGGTGACAAATTTTCATTTACAGTAGACTCTCGATTATCCGCGCTAATGACGGGGAGCATGGCTACGAATGATTAAAAATCTCGGATGATCCAAAAATATATATTTTCTGCGGATCTCTATGCCAAAAACTAACGTTCAACCGATTGATGCACGTGCTTGGTGATCAAACTTTCCTGCTAATTTGACCAAGTCCAATATCGGCTCAACTTTCATGCGACGGACATTACTCTCATGTTCAGAGTGGGATGGAATGTGCTTCCCTTTATTGTGTGGACCAGAGGTCACTAGAAGCGATGTCAGAGGTAGCTTTGTGATGTTCTCTTCTGTGGGCCATTCTCCAATACGACGGGTTTCGCTGCTCTGTGAGAGATCCGAGTGGATCCTCCGTCTCATGACACGATATCGAAAGCACAATCTGAATAAAATGTAGTTTCTTGTATTGTACATGAGGGGTCAGACCACGGAGGACCTTCAGAATGCTGAGTGTGAACTTGAAATTGATTCTGGACTGGTTCGGGGGATAGTTGAACAATTGGAATATTAGGGCCATATCGTTTTGCATACGGGTGTGAGTGAGAAGTCTGCCAGCGTTTTTTTGAGTCCATAATCAAGATTTTTGGGTTAGATCATGTAAATATGCTCTCAATAATACGCGTAAATATGCACTATTTATTCGGCCTAATCCAAAAATCTCTATTGCTGCTAATATTGGTCGCGAAGGCCTTCGTGTTAAACTTGGTTTTTTTAGTCTTCTGGAATCTGGCGATGAAACGTATCGGGGAGTCGTAGATGAGACATGGGGGTGGGGGGGCGGAGAGAGAGTTGCAATTGTCGAGCCTATTGGAGCGAGTTACAAAATCGTTGTCCTCTCTACAATGGCATTGCTCCTCTCCTTCACAGAGGCGGTAGCCGAGCAGCTGGTCCGTCTGCTGAGCCACGCAAGTAAGATGGCAGAGCTCCTGGGCCTGCCCGCGCTGTCACGCGTGGAGAAGCAGCTTGCCGAGCACTTTGACTCGTGCGACCTTTCCAGCCTGGGCCTCGGCTCCTTCTTGGACATCCTGCAGGTGCGTACGTGACATGCGTGAGCCCACTCGCCTCCAGCTGTTAAGAGACAGTACAGCAAGTAGGTGTGCGACACTGCCCGTGCAATGTTTGAGTGTACTTCCCGCCTCTGAGTGGCGCGCAAACTTATGTTCACTTCCGAAATTGTGCGCAATAATATTAGTTTATTATTATGAACTTAAAACTCAGTTGTCGATAACTCAAATACGTTTGAGTGTTATTTGTGCTTATGTAATCACTGCCAATGCAGAGCACAACAAATTATCACGTAAGATACATGGGTTTTCTCTTGTCACTCTTAAAAAATGTACGTGAATTTGGCAAAAGTGAGTGTACAAAAGTGACATTAAGGAAAACATTTTCATAACACTATATATGCAAAGTGGCCGGGTGCCTCAGAGATCAAAGCGGTGCGTTGTCAATAATGAGGTTCTGGGCTTGAATCTGGATTTTGACCGCTTGGGATTAAACCGAGTTTTCAAGTCTAGCAAGTTGATCGTCCCAGCCCCGTCAGCAGTGACTGCACAAAACATCAATCTTATTAAACTTGCGTTTCGCACTTCATTTTCTTATTTCCAGCTCTGAGAATAACAATTTCAGCTTGACTCTCGTGCGCCGCACAATCTCATAGCACAGCTAATGTGAAAGCGTTGGCTCCTGTTGTGTAAAAGATAAAAGGCCACCCACAGCATTTAAATGACACACGGGCTGCATGGCTATGCGAGATTTACGAATGGATTATTTGTCTCTTGACAAAACGCCGATAGCACATTTGGAAGAAAAAAAATTGAGAATGAATTTTGTTTTAATATGCAAACTTAAATCTCTAATATATTATTAGTTTTCGTGTACTGCATTGTGAGAAGCAGCTCCATGCGTATCTTTCAGTTTTAAGCCGGTGTTTGCCTTGCGATCGCCTCGGTGTCAACCAACCGATGTTGATTTGTTGTGTCTGTGGCAGCTGTTGGAGGAGACTGGGGTTGTGATCTCTGCCCTGGGTGGATCTGGAGCCACGGCGGGAAGCTTCTGCCCCAAGCGCGACGAGCTGATGGAGTTCATCCGCCAGTGCGGCAGCTTCGACCCCGCAGCGGTGAGACGCGGGCCACTGCAGGGCCCACCTGGGCGGCTCTGAGATGGGGATAAGGATTTGTAGATATAGGGCGCTCGCTGAAATAAACTCGGCAACTCAAAGCGCCGTACAGCAACGTCTCATCTCAACCATTCCATTGCCCTGCGGCTGTCTCGCCTCCCCAATGGCAGCTGTTCCTGTTTGACACGTGGTGCGTGCACTAGCGGCCTGTGAATGGACATGTCTGCCAGTAGGGAGTGGTGTTCGATTTTTCTACCTGGTTTTTCCTCGATAAAGTAATTTGCAAGTATTTTATCGGATTTGGCAAATCTGGAACATGATGTAGTTACACGTGGCCAATAAATGTTTTAAATACAGTGTCATGGGATTATTATCCTACATTGTGAAACAGACCACTTTGTTTATGGTGAATAAACTGGCTAAATTAACCAGGGTGTATGCTGGGCTTGAACCGAGAACTACCACTCGGCCATGTTTCCATAAATTCGTGCAGTCACATTAACGCTGTTCACGTCGTACGCAATGGACACTTCATTATTAGCATCACATCTGCCGCTGTTTGGCCCCTAGACCATTTTGAGAAGTCTTGTAAGGGCGGCGTATTACAGTTTGATTTTATATCGTCACGGCAAATATCCAATGGAAAACCACCCGTTCCGTGGGGGGCCTTTGCGCTGACACGGATCGGATGCGCCAGTGGAAAAGGGCTGCTAGCAACTCGGCCGCCTCCATACGAAAGAGAGAGGGTTCCAGGTCTCTGTTGTTTGCTGTCTGCTCTGCAGCTGCTGGCTGTGGACTGTGTTGTGGGGCAGCACTCATGCGTTCCTGCTGCAACCTTTTCACAACCCCGTGACCAACCTTTATGAAACTGGCGCAGAAAGCCAAGCCCGGTGGCGGTAGCGGCGGTGCCCATCGGTGCGCTGTATTGTACGAGACGGCGCTGTGTGCTCGCGAATCGAGGTTTTGCAGCCCCTCCTAAGTGCCCCCCTCCTCACCCCTCTGGTCACCTCGTGATCTGCCTGACCGCCACGGGTCGCTCCTCAAAATTGTGTGTGTAACACCCCTCTGGCAGTCCACTGCCTGATGAAGGTCTCGCCACGTTGCTTTGGTCATGGGGGTTGTTGCACCAAACTTCACCACGCTTGGTGAAGGGGGCGGGGCTTAGGCTCAGGACTGGTTCAGATATCAGTCACCACTGACGGTAGCCATGGCTAGGAATCCAACTCGGATCGCCGCGTTAGTATCGCAATGCACCAAACATTGCAGCAGTGCTTCAGAAATCGTTCCGAAGTTGCTTGATATTGCACACAGTTTGAATAAACCATCATTCTTCAGGAAATATATTTTGATTTTAAATTTAACGTTAAAGCGCGATTCATCGGTTAAATCGATTAATATTTATTATTAAGCTGACAATTCATGTATTGCATTACACGTGTAAGAATCAACTTCTTAAAAACTGTATCCCTTTTTATTTTAATCGTTGCACATTGCCACTGCAGACAGTCGACATTCTCAGTGTAAGTTCAAAAGAACTGACAAACACCTTGTGAAAAACCCAACGCAGAAGATTACTGGGTTTGATATTCCACGAAGCTCATGGTCCACCCAAAACTGCATCCGCACAAACCATGGCAGATGCGGATACCTGATGCACAAATGGAAAATGTAAAACTCTCCAGTATTTGACTGTGGTCATCCAGAACAGATCGTGCAACGTGAAACGACGCAATTTAAAATGAAAGTCAAGCCACAGTGCGATTGTGACCATGCAACCCAAGCGATGCACGACATCGTAAACCACTGTCGTCTGTGCTCCTTCAACGTGTAATGCGGGCGTAAACGGCTTCGCGGATATGACGTCATGGGGGGGAGGAGTTAGGTCACGTGGGAGAGAGGGGTGAGGTCTTAAGGGAGTGATACCGGAAGAGACGGGAGAGTGTGGGAGATGGAGTTACAGTGAGGCCACGCAGGGCGGAGGTTGAGGAGTGGCGAGATCGCCACACACGCGGAGTAAGACTCGGCACCGTCGGCCAGCGGTGACCGAGCACGGAGGAACGAGGAGCAGCGGTGGAGCTGCAGTGAGGGCAGCCGGAGGACTGCACGGGATCTGCAGCGGAGCTGCAGGAGCGGGGAGGCTACGGGAGCGAAGGCAGCTGTGGAGTTGCCAAGCGGAGGGGCTCTGAGCGAGGGCCGTGTGGGAGAAGTGTAAGAACCCAAATAAAGGACAACGAAGACAGACCCAGTGATCGAGTCCTTTATTACAAACGGGGTAGGAATAGTAAACCTACACGAGGTTTCTCCTGAAGTCCTCTCGTCGTGACCAGCATACCTCGGACATTGGCATGTGGCTCCTGAACATGTTGCCCTCATGCGCAAGAATATAATTCCTTGTAAAAGGTTTCAGTTTGGTGTTTTAATATCTTAACACCTGTTTTGTTGCCAGAAAAAAAGGGGAAAAGCAATGCTCATAAAACCAGACTGTTTCCTGTGCAAGGAGATTGTGAGTTTTTTTTTTCTAATACTTTTCATAACTGATTAAAGAATAGAGATTGGTCTTTAATTCTTATGATCTTCTTTGGAGCCATTTTTTATATTCTGGGCAAAACGAGTAAATTTCAACTCGTGTGGAAATGTACCTTCAGTAAGTTGAGAGGTTGACAATGTGTGTGGGGAGTGCATAGATGAGATCTGACACAGCCACAAGTGCAAACGCAGGTAGCTCGTCTTCTCCCATGGATGACAATGTCTTCATTGATGCGAGTGTAGTGGTGATACGTGCTGGCAGGGAGGATCGTGAGACAGCGCGTGGTGGATGGCTACATCACGGTCCGCAGGCGGGTGCCTACATCGCGGTCCGCATAGGCCCCGCCCCCTGGAGCGGAGGGCTATGTAAGGCGATGTGCGGGGGCACTCGGGGAGTTGGTAACCGGCGAAGACAGAAGACGGAGGAAGAGATAGGCCCTGGGACCCCTAGTCCCGCTGCCCTTGTAAGGGCCGGGGCTCTGTGAGGCTCAGAGGCGAGGCCTTGGGATTCACGGCCCGACGCCCTTGTAAGGGCCGGGCTGTGTAACTCAGTGGTCGAGACCCGTGGCCTGGCAAGGCGGGTCTGATAGCTCCCCGTGGGGAGAGCGTAGCCGGAGAGCCTGAGTGCAAGGCAGAGTTAGGCACGCGTACCCTACGGGAGAGACTGAGTGGGTGGCCGAGCCGGGCGCGCGTAGGGGTCTGATAGCTCCCCGTGGGGAGAGCGTAGCCGGAGAGCCTGAGTGCAAGGCAGAGTTAGGTACGCGTACCCCACGGGAGAGACGGAGTGCGTGGCCGAGTCAGGCACGCGTAATATAGGCGTTATCTCGGTTGTGCCTGTTACTGTGCAACCAGTGTGAATAAAAGAGTGCTGCCCCGTCAACTCGTCTCCCGCCATTATTGAAGATATTACACGAGCATATTCAGTACATCTAGTTCAAATATGGGACTGAACTAGAAGTCGGGTGAAACCCAGTGCCGTACCCGATACACCGGACATTGACCTTCGCCGCCTGATGAGTATCTCATGGCCGATGGTGTCGAAGGCGGCTGAGAGTTCGAGGTCAACCAACGCTGTGGCGCACCGGTCTACCATGATCTTGTAGAGGTCATCTGTTGTCTTTAATAGAGCCATGTAAGTGCTGTGGAACTTACGGTAAGCCGACTGCAATGGCATGAATCTGCCCATCACAGTGACATGGGGAAGTAATTGCTTCCGACAAAGGCGTTCTATGACATTTTACATCGTACTCAGGTTTGAGAACGTGGACAGTTTGCATTCATGATCCTGAATCATGACAATTCCTTGACTCTCCGGCAGTAGTGAATCGTTCCAACCATCGGTAGGAATCGTGTATATGTGAGTACGTGTATAAACAGCTGTACCCATTGGCTTCTGTTATGGTCATGTACGTTTCTTTTTTATTTCGTGGAATATCACTTGCTGTACTCCACGAGGTGAGTATTTGTATAGATAGGAAACATGTTATGTAGAGAATATAAATCTAATTCAGTACCTCGATATGTCTCCCACAGACGAGCGGGGAGACAGCAGCCAGGCGGTGAGCCGGCACTACCAACAATCGCCCAAGCTCTGCGGTTCTCTTTACATTCCGATATTTGCAGCCACTTACTGAGTGTTTACATGTGGGGGGAAACCAGTACACTCGCAGAAAACGTACGAATGTGAGCATGGGGTCAACGTTCTATCCCGTGCAGATGGAAAGGATTCCACAGTTGTGTTCCACTACCTCCTGGCAAGCCAGGGTATGACTCATCCTCGATGCCCACCGGAATGGAGATTGCACACTTGCAATTTAATTTCCTGAGATTATTTATATCATGGGGTAGGCAGTGACAAAGCCCCTGACTCACTTAACACGAACATGCGGTCCAGTGCATTGTACGTGCTGGGATACTCGCTTTCCAAAATGTATGAATGTGTGTTGAACTTGAATCTTGACTTAGAGCTTTCGTGACTGCAGGAATTCCTATTATTTAGGTCTTTCGGTAAAGTCACGTAGATAGAAAAATAAAATACTAAAAATAAAGTGAATACAAAATAATTAAAAAAATATCATGACGTTTCGATCGCAACACAAGTAATCGTCATCATTTTTCTCCTGATGACGATTGCTTGTGTTGCGATCGAAACGTATTTTTAAATCCTTTATATTAAGTTCACTTGCTTGCTTGCTTGCGCGCTTATGACCATGCAAATCTTTCGGTCGTTTTGTAACCCACTTCCCGTGATCCAATCAAGCTGACATTTTGCACACAGACTCGTTGTGCGTGACAATTTATTTTCGTGAAAAATGTTTTCCATAACTTTACACTTTTTAGGAAAAAAAATTATATTTAATTACCAATTGCTTAATGGTGGCAGGCAATCAGCTGACCCATAGGTGGCAGCCATCTCAAGCCAGAGGACGAGAGGACTCTATCCGCCACGCATATAAAGGATTTATAGTGAAAAACTTTGCTTTTACGGGTTAATTTTTTTCACTTTATTTTCATTTTTTATTATTATTTTATTGTTTCAACTACGTGACTTTTCCAAAAGACCCAAAGAATATGTGTTGAACTTCTTTCGCAGTGTACGTAGCCAACCGTGCTAATCAGTGGTACATTAACACCTCGCCACAAACGCCCTGTTGCTCATGAGCACAGCGACTCAAATGAATCAGGCGCAAGGTTTGCGTGATTAATGCTTACAAAGTGGGGTCTATAATGAACAATATGGCTGAAGCTCGAGTTCTGTTCATTTAAAACCAAACGTGTTTATTACCAACCATACCTGGTGTTTGCACACAGATGCAGATTATGGGCGATGCGTTCTACACCATTTGGAATGTGATGTTGCAATGTGCAGCCACAGCTGCTGCAAAAATATTTGTCTCGGTTTGATCTACTGAACAATATCCACCGACCACACCGCACTCGCAACAATTATATAACTATGAACAAAAATATTAATTAATTAGGACGGTTTATTAAATATATTGTACGTAAGAAAATACAGCAATAGACGTAAAAATACATGGCAGTTTAACACGTAGGCTTTCGCAACCAATATCCATAATACAGGTTTTTTGTGTTGGATCGCGTAAATATATAATTGTGTCGTTAAACCTGCCACCACCTAACAGCCAGTTAGTAAGGTTTGTCACGTAAACAAACATGCCAATTCGTCACTAGTACAGCACACGGGTGTGTTGGAGAGCCAAGCCACAACATTTACAATTGGAGTACGACGTTTCAGTAATTATAACTAGCTTCATCAGGCAACAGCCAGATTTGAGAGAAGTCCACCTGTTTCGTTCCTAATATAGAGGCGTAGATGTGATGACAACACTTGTGCGCTCTTCTAGCGCAAAGTGGGGGGGGGAGGATTAATGAATCAACGTACATTATACATGCACATTATGCAAGCCCATTGATCTTGTACTTATGGAGTGGGTTAAACTCAGGCGCAGACTGGAACTTGGGAGGCAACACTATCTATTAGATAACATAACAATTAACACTTTACATAACGACTTAAGGTGGTAGCCACCTTTCCTAACTTAACTAATACACGAGGATATTACATTACTGGACCAGGACAGCCCGACACGCTGCCTGGTCCACTAGCAGAGACCGGAGAGCTTCATCCCAGAGATGACCCAGCAGCATAGCAGAACAGCGCTGACCAGCCCAGCTCTCCGTCCAAACACCGCTCATAACCACTCCGGCGTGGCCAGCCCCGCCCCATGCCACGCCCCCCTTACCGATCCTTCGGGAAGGCCCGAACCCCAACCCCGTGACTCCCTTTGGGCCCCTGGCCCCCCTTTATACGGTCACGTGTCCTGTTGGGTTCACGCAGAGTGTCACGGCTTGACACGACCCCCGTGACACCTGCCTACGGCCCCCATACTGGGCCAATACAGTAGTGTCGTTCTACAACACTACACTTAGTGTCCATTGTACTAAAATAGCTGTACAGTACCAACGGTTATTTGATGATTCACTTCCATGCAGCACGAAGTCAGTAGCTATCCAAACGATTACAATAATCAATTTCGATTTAAAGCTTTTGTGACTGCAGGGTTCTTTCGGTAAAGTCACATAGAAGGGAAATCATAAAATAATAAAAACATTTACGTAATAAAATAAAATTATCACGACGTTTCGGCCACAACACAAGCAGCCGTCCTCAGGTGAAGAACAGAGCTGTCGGAAAAACAGCTTCCTAATGAACACTGCTAAGCTTGGCAGCGTATTTTAAGCTAGGTGGGAGGAGCAGAGTGCCTTGACAAAGGAGTTTACATATCAACAGGAATTTAGCATATTGACGCTAAAGAACTGCAACTACCCTACGACCATATTTCAGATTTCTTTGGTGTTCTTTTAGTCTCGTGCTGATCATTCGTCCTGGTTGCCCAACATAGCATTCGGTAATAGAACAGCAAAGACATATTCAATAGTCCCTTTTGTGGGTTTCCATATGCCTTCTGAATTTGCCTGGCTGATCAAAAGTTTCGTCCGCAGATGCCACACCATTGGTCAGGGGTCTCCTTGTGCGTTCTTATGTGGGACTCTAGGCATGATGGCAGTTGAAATGCTTTCCCACAGACTTGGCAAGAGATTTGTTTTCTCACTCTAGTGACTATCGGAGTGAGGTGGAGTCGAGACGGGCGCTGGTGAGGCGTGGCATTTCCCAGCATGCGCCTTCGTTCCATGCGCGGTTGCTGTGATAGCAATAACTTCGTTGCACGTAGGTGTGCGCCCTTTGCAAAAAGTGCCATTGTTTGCAACTCTGCCTCCTCACCACCAGGATTCGACAAGCTGCTGCTGTTGCCATCCATGGCAAAGGCAATTCTCCCAGCACCATGACTCGCAGCCGAGTCGCTCTCACACATCTTCAACACCGCATTGGCAAAATTGTCGTCATTCACTATGCCACGTGCGCCCCTTGACACGGAGTTCTTTTCGTGGGTCTCCATATGCCTTCTCAGTTTGTCGGGATGATCAAAGCTTTGATCGCAGATGTTGCAGCTTTGTCCACCAGTCTTGTGCATTCTCATGTGGGACTCTAGGCACCATGCCAGTTGGAATATTTTCCTGCAGACGTCGCAAGAGATTCGTTTTCTCACTCTAGTGACTCTATTGGAGTGAGGTAGGGTCGAGACGGTTGCTGGTGAAGTGCAATCGATGGTAAAGGAAATTCGTCCAGCACCATGACTCACAGCCGAGTTGCTGGCTGATCAAATCTTCGTCCGCATATGCCGCACCATTGGTCATGGGTCTCCTTGTGCGTTTTCACGTGGGATTCTAGGCACCATGCCAGTTGGAATTTTTTCCCACAAACGTCACAAGAGATTAGTTTTTTCCCTCTAGTAACTCTATCGGATTGAGGTGGGGTTAAGATGGGTGCTGGTGAAGTGCCATCGATGGTAAAGGAAATTCTTCCAGCACCATGACTCACAGCCGAGTTGCTCTCGGATATCTGAAACAAAAGACAAAGGTCAAGCGCATTACACCTGTGTCATATGTGGACT
Organism: Lampetra planeri; assembly: GCF_965212315.1. Taxonomy (NCBI): domain Eukaryota; kingdom Metazoa; phylum Chordata; class Hyperoartia; order Petromyzontiformes; family Petromyzontidae; genus Lampetra; species Lampetra planeri. Next base: position 48,149 of record NW_027614445.1, on the reverse strand, counting down.
CACAAATGCATACATATGTAACGGCGTAAGTAGCGCAGGAGACGTTTGACGGAGGCAACACGTATTTATTAATAAATGGGTACTATACAGTACGTAGCGCACCCTAACACAGGAAGGGGTAACGGCCCCTTCACCTGGTCTATCCGAGGCAGTGTCCCTTGGCTAACGTTTCCCCGTTAGCTCCTACACTCCTCTAACCCAGACCATCCTAGTAGAGGCTAACTGACCTGGCCCAGCTTCGGCTCAGGTCCGACCCTCAGCCACACGAGCCTGGCCCTCACAAGGACACAGACCTCGCTGCTCTGAGGTCGCCCCTGGCTTGCCCTGCTCGGCTCTTATAAGAGCAGCGAGTCAGGGTAGTCCCAGGGCTAGCTAGCTGGTCTTCAGTCTTCACTGGTTCTTCTGCTCCAACGACTGCCTCGAGCTCTCTCGCGCACCGCCTTATATACCCAACTGCCCCCCCGAGGGGCAGGGCTGTATGCGGACGTTGATGTAGACACCCCAACGTAACGGCTTGCTAGACCCCTCTACGTAATACCTCTACGCCAGGCATGTCCAAAGTCCGGCCCGTGGGCCAATCACGGCCCGCGGTCAGAGTTCATACGGCCCGCAGCTTCGGTCTTATAATGTGTTATTTATGGCTCGCTAGCTCTGTCAGAATAAATAAATCATTAAACTTTAAAGATGTTATTCCTCTTTCTGCAACACGCTGGCAGCACCATTCTAATGCTCTCTGGCTGAATGCGCTGAATGTTAATCTTCAAGGGAAAGATGCAGTGGTGAGCCACCTATATGCTCACACCAAGGCCTTTGGAACCAAACTGCAACTTTTCCAAAGACACTTGTCCCAAACAGAGCCCTGCACCGCGCACTTCCCAGCTTTAAAAGAGGTCATTGACAGTTTATCACAGGACAACATCGGTGCGCAAATGCAACAGCTATCGCATCTCTTTCTGTGGAATTTAACAAACGCTTTCGGGACTTTGCAGTTATTGAAAAGGACATGTTGCGCTTTTCTCTTCTCCCATCTCCGTGGACCCTGATGATGCTTCTCCACAGCTGCATCTGGAGCTCATTGAGCTGCAGTTTGACGATGAGTGCTGCGGGAAACACCAGCAGTGTTCTCTTGTTGACTGGACAAAAGCAGGTTTCCAAAAATGCGGTCATTCGCTAATAAAATGCTGATGTTATTCGGTTCTACATATTTGTGTGAGCAAACATTCTAAGTCATGAACTTAAATAAGAACCGATTTAGATCAAGGATGAGTGACTCCAAATTGCGTGGCATTTTATGCATCTCAACCATTGCCCTCAAGCCTGATCTGGTCTCTTTACTGAAATGTAGATCTCAGTATCACCCTTCTCATTAGTGTCAGCAAGTTATCTGTTCCTTGATCAATCTGAAATTGAGTGTTTTGAACGGTAACATCTGTCACTATTAACAGTGAAAAGCCTAAAGCACACTAATGCACTTGGACTTATGGCACTTGATTTTATTAAACTCTTGAATAAGATTTGGTTATAACTGTTGATGTTATGTACCTGTAGATGTGACACAAACTCTTGCTTTCTGAAAGATCTTGTAAAAGACAAAATTCACTTGTTTTAAAGTTTAATGATAACAGACCACTTTGCATTACTTATAACTCCTGTTTAAAATGTTCATGAGGCAAATTCATTTAACTCATGGAAATTCTATACAGTTTGTTAAATGTTATCTGACTGAATGAAAGGCAGAATTGTGTATTTAGAGTTGTTCACGTCAGGTAAAGGTAATTGTGACAATGATAATTGTTTTATAACGGTGTGTTTTCACGTAACTTTTGTGGTAAAAATGTCGGAAGGAACTATTGGCCCCCGGGCATCTTCACTTTATCAAATTTGGCCCTCTTTGCAAAAAGTTTGGACACCCCTGCTCTACACATAAGGTGACACGATTCATTATAACAGATTCATTATAACAGAACTCCTCAATAGTGCAGATCCTATCTATTTTACTCCTTATCCACCCAAATAAGTTCCCTTTGGTTCTTTCGGTAAAGTCACGTAGGTAGAAAAATAAAATGAAAAATAATATATCACGACATTTCGATCGCAACACAAGCAGTCGTCCTCAGGCGGAAAAATAATCCAGCAGTAGAACTGCTGAACCAGCGAGAGAGCTGTTACAACAAGAGATTAAATATGTGGCGAAGGGCAAGCAGGTGGGGTCTGAGCTGGAAAGGAATTCCATCCCCGGATGCAAGCATGTCAGTTGTGTTAATGGGGGAGATTATGGAGAGAGATTAGTATGAAATAAGTTTCCGTCGCCGCATAAGAGTATCGTGCTTGCATATGCACACAGCAGTGTTAATGGGAGATTAGCACTATGTTGATGGGAGAGATTAGGCAGAGAGATTAGGGAGATTAGCAAGTTAATGTCATGTCTATGTGTAACAAGCTGCGGCGCTGACAACTGCGCTGTGAGAGGCAAGCGCATCAACGCAAGAGAACCACCGCAACGGTGGTCGTGCTAGTGAGACACACAGCCCATCACACAGCCAGAACCATCGATACATCGAGGCTCAGGGAGCAGAGGTGGCCATGTTAGTGAGACCCCAGCCTGTTAATGCCGAGGCACCCAACAGGGTAATGCAACTCAGAGAGTCGGAGATAACAGCCAAACGGCAGGAAGGATGGAAGCACCACAGAAAGTTACGACTTTGCTTAGTTAATAACGTCGTTACAATTATTGCTCAGCTTATACCCATCTTCTCGGTTGAAATTGTCTCCGTGTTTCTATATATGGATGGCTTCATGGACAAATCTTTGATGGTAGCCCGAACGTTTGTAGAGTACCTTGGTCTCGGAAGAAACAATATCGTGCGAGCCCACTGCGTTATAACAATGATCATCCACGGCAGAGGTATCGGTTCTGCCGTGTTTCACATCTGCCTTGTGTTCGCGAACACGGTCCGAGTTTCCCAAATGTAACTGCTACCGCAGACACAACTTAGTTTGTAGACACAAGGGTATTACATGTCAGGAATGACATCCTTCACAGTTGGGATCAAATTACGGATTTTGTGTACTATATTGAATTGGACCTGGATCTTGTGTTTGTTTAAGATTTTGGAAATATTTTTGGTGACACCTGCTATGTATGGCAAAGTGATGGTTTTGATTGGGTCCTCAGATGGTTGCCTCCCCATGGCTGGAGATACAGCTTTGCAGATTGTGCGGTCTGAGTATTCATTCATCTTGAGGGCTTGGTGTATGTGTAGTGCCGTAGATGGGCCACACTTACCGGCAGTGGTGGACAGGGCCCATCTGCAGGTACCTCGGACCCCCAGGGGAGAGGCCACTGTGCCAGCCCAAGAGGGGGGGGGGCTGCTGGGGGCTCTAGGATCCTAGGCAGCTAAGCCCTCGTCGCCAGGCCTTAGAATCCCTGACAACCCAGACAGCTAAGCCCCTTGGCGCCACCAACGGGGGGCTGTGGGGGATCTGTGATCCCACACAACCCCACCCCTCGATGGGCAAGAGGGATAAAAGGGCCGCTCCCTAGCCGATCGGGACCAGTCGCAGCTCAATACCCAATACCAGCCAGCTTAGGACCCTGGACCCCCTCGTCCCGCTTGTAAGAGCCGGGACGCTGTGCGGGCCAGTGGTGGGACTCTGGGACTCCCGGCTCTACGTCCTTGGAAGGGCGAGTTCCGAGGAAGCCAGAGTCTAGACCCTGACCTTGGCTGAGTCGGGTCAGGTAGCCTCCCCTAGGGTAATTGTAGCCTGGAGGACCCGAGAGCGTAGCCAGTCAGGCACGCTCGGAGTAGGCTGTGTCCCTAGGCTGTAACAGAGTATCAGGACTGTTGGAGTGTTGTATCGTAATAAAGAAGTTACCTCTACAAGTGTCTCCGGAACCCATTACATATGTGCTCAAGTTCACTGGCTAAGTGGCGCTGGTCGGAGATGCAGCAGATTATTTTTTTCTGCCTGAGGACGACCGCTTGTGTTGCGATTGAAGCGTCGTGATATATTATTTACTTATTTGTTTTACTTACGTGGCTTTACCGAAAGAACCAAAGAGTATGGATTTCTGCAGTCACGAAAGCTCAACATCAACACCCAAGTAAGATTTTGTATATGAACAGCAATGACTTAACTATCTCCATTTTCCCAATGCTACCTACCAGAGATCCTTTCTGTATATACACAACAGCAAGCTAATTATGGCACCATACTTTCAGTCCCTATTCGTGACACACTTGACTCCCAATCCTCATGTAAGATTGCAATATAATTTCTGCATGAGGGCCCATCAAAAAGTGTTGAGACTGGACACTTTTTTCCTAAAAACTATGTAAAATTGTCTTAATTCAAAGTCCAGTATAGTACTATTCGTAGCACTCATAAGTGAACTTCATTATTGCTCATGCTAATTATTACAATGTTAACTATTTACACAGGAATGCCTCATTGAGTCTAAAGACTGATTTTTGTCAGAAGTTTCCCATTGCATTGAGATATTTGGCAATTACATTAATGAGCGTTTGGCTCTGTGTGAGTAGAACCCAGAGAGACCCCCCCCCCCCCCACCTTGCACATGGGGAAATAGCACAACTCTGCACAGATTCTACCCACACTCGATAAATAATTCAAACCGAGTTTTCTTTTTACCGTTGTACTGTATAGAATGATTAAGTATAAATGCATCTTTATATTAAACTATTCTGAAAGATGTGTCATTTATTTGCAAATGAGAATGTAATGTCGCAGATGCGACCACAGGCCAACTTGAATCTGCATGTAGTTTCTGGGTCTCTTCACTTCACCAACCCGCATTGACCAGCGTGGTGAAGTATGATTAAACAATTCCCACGACTGACATTGTGTGGGGGAGGCCTCTATCAAACGCTGCATCGACAAGGGGCTGATATGTCACGACATTGTATGGTAAGTCCGTTCTCTAGCCAATACGAGAATTCTATGTAGAAAGACGATGCGGCACACGTGTACACGATGTTTGTGTGCGTACGTTCAGTGTGTGTATCACATGCACAATTACATCAGGTCGCGATTATGTTCAAACATCACGAACAACTCTCGACGTCTCCAGAGCCTGAACATTTCAAGTTGACACTGACCCTTGCCACGATTTGTATTTTACCAGGTAAGGGCCACGGAGCCATGTAGCTCTATTTCAGAAGAAACCTGGCCAGAAGTGAAAACTAAACGAAGTGGCTTATGTGGACATTTATAGCAACTAAGTACTCTAAACTCACGTTTCTAAATGTGTCGAGGGGAAAGCCGAAGGACCAGAAGAAGAGTCTATGCGACCACGGGGGAAATAAAAATATACAAATACAGAGCAGTTGTCAGGGTCGGGATGGAACTTCCACGCTGCTGTAGGCCTGGCGAGGTAGTTAACATCTCGCCACCGTGGCGCCCCTTATTAAAAACTTAGCCATGTCTAGCAAGGTTATTGACTCGCATCACTCGACTCACGGCACGACAAGTGATGTATTAAACAAAACAATAAAGTAGAGAGGCGCTACTGACATTTAACAATGTTCTTAATTTAAAGCTTTCGTGACTGCAGGGATTCATGTTCTTTGTTATTTCGGTAAAGTCGACTGGAACACAAGCAATCATCATCAGGTGTGAAATCCACAGAAAGAAAATTTGAAAAAAGTGTTGGTCTTTCCTAACATTAGCACCAAGGACAGCGATTTGGCAGTTTGCCAGATGGACGAGTCCATCTATGTTCGGAAAAGAGAAGGGGGGAGTAGAAAATGGAATGCGGTCTGAAAGTCACCGTAATCGTGAACACAATCAATTAAGACCCGAAATGGTTGATTAAATCCTTCCAATGATTGCTAAGCCAGAAACCATCTTCTCGGTTGAAATTGTCTCTGTGTTTGTATATGTGGATTGCCTCATGAACGAACCTCTCATGGTAGCCAGATGGCTTGCAAAGAACCTCCAAGACAGAGGTTCTTTGCAAGCCATCTGACTATCATGGCCTCCTTTAGGGTTATGGTGGATCTTTCGGTAAAGTAACGTCGATAGAAAATAAAAATGATCAAATAAAATAAAAATACAAAATAAAAATATGAAATTTAAAATAATTAAAGCAAAAAACCCACATTCATATTCTTGGTTCTTTCAGGAAAGTCACGTAGTTAGAAAATGAAAATAAAAGTAATGAAATACAACTTTTAATGTAAAATAATGAATTTAAAATAATAAAAACTTGTATTATTTTCAATTCATGATTTGTATTTTTAATTTTATTTTATTATTTTAATTTTCTATCGACGTAAAGAATATGGCGTGGAGATGCTGCCATCTGCTGGCCACCAACGTGGCGTGCAGATGCTGCCAGGTGGGATTTGAGAGGTGAACGCGGTTGGTAAGGTGTGATTGGGTTGGTGAGTGAGGTTGGTGAGATGCGTGGTGAGTGTCGGTGAGCACGTGGAGGATTCTCCTCCACGGTCGCCTTTGTCTCCCTCAGTAGCGATGTTCACTCCACACCGCACCAGGTACTCATCTGAGGCTGAGTCGACCTCTCACTATCTCACTGTCTCACTCACACTCACTCACAAGCGCGAGTTCGCGTTGTCAGGCGATATAAAATAATTTATATTTCATGCCAGTTGGTTTTGAAGTGCGGCTGTTTGTAATTTGGGCGTTCGTAAGTCGAGGACTGTCTGTGAATAAAGATTCCGATTGTGGATGTGGGGCTTTAACCGTGGGGTGATCTTGGCCCGATTCGCGGGGGCGTGGCTTGACCGACAGTGGGCGGGGCATAGCCGTGATGGGCGTGGCTTATCCAGGAAGTGGGAGGAGTCTCGCGCCTACGTAGGGGCGTGCAATAACCAAAGGGGGCGTGGCGTCTCACCCTGCGCTGACCATTCGCAGAGGAGAACGCGAACCCTGGACTCCAACCCCGAGAAGCGCGCTCCTTTTAAAGTTAACAACAACATTGTTAAATGTAAGTAGCGCCTCTCTACTTTATTATTGTTTTATTTGCTTAATACATTACTTGTGGTGCCGTGAGTCGAGTGATATGCGTCAATAACCTTGCTAGACACGGCTAGGCTTTTAATCAGGGGCGCCGCGGTGGCGAGATGTTAACTACCTCGCGAGGCCTACAGCAGCGTGGAGGTTCCATCACGACCCTGACGCCTGCTCTGTATTTGTATATTTTTATTTACCCCGTGGTCGCATAGATTATTCTCCTGGTCCCTCGGCTTTCCCCTCCACATTTAGAAACGTGAGTTTAGAAGAGTACTTGGCTGCTATAAATGTCCACATGATAAGCCACTAAGTTGAGCTGTCGTTTGTGGCCAGGTCGCTCCTGATAAAAGCTATAAAGCTCTGTGGACTTGACCTGGTAAAATATAAATAGTTTATAGTTTAGTTATAGTTCATAAGAACTCGTGGCAAGGGTCAGTGTCTACTTCAAATATTGTTAAGGCTCTGCAGACCTCCAAAGTTATTCGTGATGTTATACATTTGGTTCGTTTTGAGCATAATCGCGACCTTACATAATTATTACGTGATGTACACGCTGAATATACACACACACAAACATTGTGTACACGTGTGTCGTGCCCTCTATTGCCTACATAGACGACTTGTGCTGACTAGAGAACGGTCTTAACGAACAATGTCGTGACATGTATCAGCCCTTTGTCGATCCGGCGTTTTGATAGAGGCCTCCCCCACACCATGTCGTTCGTGGGAGTTGTTTAACCATACTTCACCATGCCGGTCAATGCGGGTTTGGTGAAGTGAGGAGGCCCAGAAACTATATGCAGACACGAGCTTGCCTGTGCTTGCATCTGCAGAATTACAATCTCACACATCTTCAAGTATAGTTTAATACTTCTAGAAATACATTTATTCTTGAGGATTCCATAAAGCACTGTGGTAAAAAGAATACAACTTGATTTGAATGCTTTGTTGAACAGGGAATGCTTTGAGTTTGTGGGTTCAATCTGTCTGTGCGGAGTTGTGTTATTTCCCCATATGCAAGGTGGGGTCTCTCTGGGTTCCACTCACACAAACATCTCAATGCAATGGGACCTTTCTGAAAATGCAGTACTTAGACTCAATGAGGCTTTCCTGGGAAACGAGTTAACATTGTAATAATTAGCATGATAGATAATGACGGTCACTTATAAGTGTCATTAATAGTACTATACTGTACTTTTATTGAAGAATATTTTGCATAGTTGTTTGTAAAAAAGTGTCCATTCTCAAAACTTTTTGACGGGCCCTCGTACAGAAATGATATTACAATCTTCTTTGGAGATTGCGAGTCAGAGTGTTGTGAATAGTGGACTGAACGTGTGGTGCCACCATTATATTGTTGGTGTGTTTATACAGAAAGGCCTATTTGGTGGGTAACATTAGGAAAATGGAGGTAGTTAGTCATTGTTGTTAAACAAAATCTTATTTGGGTGGATGAGAGGAATAAAATCATACATGATAGGAACTGCAATATTGTGGAGTTCTGGTATAATGCGTTCTAGTATATATGAATTGTATGTCACCTTAAGTATGCCTTTGTGAGTACACACATGACACGGGTGACCTTTGTCTTTTGTTTCAGATGTGCGAGAACAACTCCGCTGCGAGTCACAGTGGTGCTGGGAGAATCGCCTTGACCATCGATGGCGCTTCACCAGCACCCATCTTAACCCCACCTCAATGCGATCGAGTTACAAGAGGGAAAGAACTAAGTTCTTGTGACGTTTGTGGGAAAAAATTCCAACTGGCGTGGTGCCTAGAATCCCACGTGAAAACTCACAACATGACCCATGACCAATGGTGCGGCACATGCGGACAAAGATTTGATCAGCCAGGAAAATTGAAAAGGCACATGAAGACCCATGAAAAGGATTATTTGATAAAGGGTGCACCAGGCTTGGTGAATAACGGCAGTTTTGCCAATGCGGTGTTGAAGCCACCGTCGCCCTATGAGATGTGCTCAGTCTGCGGATTTTTAAGTCCGATTGAAATCCTGAAAACTCATGAAAGTCTTCACGCACAGTTCTTGTACAGACCGAAGCTTGAACATGATTACGCTTCGACAAAAGATAGTGGCGTTAAGATAAATGACGTGAAATCCAATTTTCTTAAATGCTTTGGCCTAGTTCCAAGTCAACAAACTGCTTCACCAGTCAGTGAGAATAAACCATACGCTGCTCTCGATCCTATTACGAGCATGAAAGTGTTGATGGCCTTGCAGCAGAAGAAGGAAAAGCGAAGTGGACGTAAGTCCATTAAAAGAAGAAAGACCACCACCAGCGTAACCAATTGCAGCAGTAGAAACAGCCATAATTCGGACATGAAGAGGATGGACTGCACGGAAGCAGGAGGCTGCGTGGAGCAGATCATCCCCAAGGTGGATGAACCCAACCTGGCACCTTTGGGTACGTCCGAGTAATGCACACACTACATTTCATTTGGGTGTAATTCATAATTTCACAAATGAAGTGATGTACGCATGTGCTGACCATATTTGTATGCCAGTGCTGAGGAGTCTAGAGATCTGATGTGGTGCTGCTCGGATGTTGGGTTAAACTCTGGGTTTCAGTCACTGAGCCATGATTAAACTGGCTTCTCATTGATGGTCTTATCCAGTTACCAAACACTTCTTCCAGCAAACACTTCTGTTGTTGCGTGGGATGTAGGAAATTGCAAAACCTCCGAGTGGATAAAAAACGGTCACGAAGGGATGTCATGAGTAGTGCAATGATATCTCCTTCCACAAGCTGTTCTCTTACATGAGGTGGTTCACTGCTGAGCAAAATACATTGTTTGACAAATTCCAAAAAGTGTCTGTTAATTTCTTAACCGGGGTAAATTTGATTTAAACAAGTGGGTCAATTTAGTGAACATTGTTAAATGAATAGACCGAGTCATTTCCATAATGGGAATTTCCTCTTCATTGTACTTACACCTAACTTCCATGCACATTTACTCGTTCTATTGCAGGTAATTATTGCTAATTAATGAGCTGTAATAGAATAATCTGGCTCAACCACCTCAGTGCTAAATTATAGTTGTTGCTCTGCATCAATATCAACCATACGGAGAAGTGCAAAATGTTGGGGCTTCAAAATAAGCCCCAAAAATGTGTTCTTTTGATATTTTTCAGGAAATCGGTATCTTGCTTTTCTACTATTTATACGTATGTTGAACTTCTTTCGTACCATACGTAGCCAACCGTGCTAATCGGAGGTATTTGTTGCTGGCCATTTGGCATTTTTTGGTCTTTGGGCCTGAGGTCAGCAACCGTGATTGATAACACGTCCAATGTACATAGTGATGTTATGGCATCCACTGCATGGTGATGAATAAATTATGGATTATCGCGTGCGTGTGCTCAATGGTGGATGTCTTGTGTTCCAGAGGAAAAGCCCTTCCAGTGCAGTGACTGCTCGTACAGAGCGACACAGAAGTCGCAGCTCAAGAGACACGTCCTGAGCGTTCACCACGTGCCCTTCGATAGCGCGCTGGACTCCAACTGCCCCAAGAAGAGAAGGCGGCTGGCTGGGTGCCAAGACAGCGGCCCAACTACGGATTTGAAGCGCGCACGATGCACACGGAGAACTTCGTGATGATTTATTTAATCCTGAGGCTGAGGTACCACGTGTGGGGCGATGAACTCAAGGTTTTGTGCAGCGGACATTTCCATGATGAAATTCCGTCACTTTCACTGCTGCGAGGTAACATCTATTGCCGAATATTTTTAGTCAATTGCTGTATTTTCTTGTATACAATATATTTAATAAATTGTCCTAATTTCATAACCAAGGTTTTTGGGTTAGATCGCGTAAGTATAAGTTATATAATTGATTAGTAATCATTTAATTAGTATGTTTCCTCTATAAGTAATGATAAATGTAAGATGTCTTCTTCTTCCACGCGTTTGTCCCACTCACGTGGGGTCCGCCGTCCTTGCCACCTTCTCCACACCACCCCGTCCCGCGCCATCTCTCCCTCCGCTCCACGGGCCACCACGTTCGACCGCATCACCACATCGCCCCACGTCTTCTTCTGCCTTCATCTCCTCATCTTACAATCACAATTACTTAATAACACGCTTCCAGCCGCACTAAGCCTGTAGCTGTCAGAGCGGTTAAAATTATTTGTATTTCTGTCAGTTTCAATGGATTCGCGAATTTGTCTTGGCCAGTAATAATTAGTTTTACACAAAACTTAATTGTTATCAAAATAACAGTTATGTTTGAGAGTGTTTAATATTTATTTGGTGTTCTTTTAGTCTTACGCTAATGTTATGTCCCTTCTGTCCAATATAACATCTGCCACATAAGCAATTAATCCGATACACACCATCTGTTGATAACTTAGGCAATTCATCTTTAATACCAGATAAAAAAAATAATTATTTCGTGTACCATTCCAAATCTTACTTAGATTTTTTGCTTTTCCAAAACTATTACTAATTTGTCAGTTACTCCCGCGATATGTGGTATTTTAATTTAATAATCTGATCGCTTTCAGCAGTATTGCTGTTTGATCTAGGTTTGGTATTCACTGCTACGTTAATTTGAGCATTATCTTAGCCATTCAATCGTAGCACTTCTTTGACATGTTTAATCTCTCTCCTCAGACTTTCACCATCTGACATTGTTTTAGCCTGATGTATGAGCGTCTTGATGAGAGATGTTTTCTGTGCGGGGTTCCCTATCGATAAACGCAGTGTGTTATTTTACCATTTAGGCCTCGTCCGAGCAAAATATCCAGGAAAGGGAGTGTGTTATTCACCTCCATTTCCATGGTCAACTGTATGGCCGGGTTTTGTTAATTGAGATGATTTAGACATTCATTCATTAAGTGTATCCTTACCATGTGGGCAGACAATAACTAAACCAAAAAGATGGTTTTAATGTACTTGAAGCAAGTGCTCTTGCTTCAATGTTCTCCATGTACAGATTCGCTATAGCAGGAGATAAAGGACAGCCCATTGCTGCTCCATACCTTTTGTTTAAAGAAATCACCTCTTCATAGGAAATAAGTCTGTTAGAGGCCACGGGGGGGGGGGGGGGGCGGTTATCGTTGTGTTTGTCGCTACGAGCAGACGGCGCGCAATGGAGAGCTTGCTCAGAGCGGAGCTGGGCACGGACTCGGCGAGGCCGCTGGGCGCTGCGGCCGGTGGAGGCTGCATCAGCGCCAGGCAGAGCTACGAGACGGGGCGCGGACACGTGTTCACCAAGATCAACGCCAACAGCGGGGCACCCTCCTCTTCGCCTCCTCTACACCACCTCGCATCCTCGCCTCATCCCAACCTTCATTCAGCCCTGTCATTAATGCATCTTTCCACGCGCACCAGTATCACTCTTTTTTCGCTGCGACTACTACCACCACCGTGGTGAATGTTGCAGTGAATTTCACCTCGTTGATTCCCCCCTCCACCCACGTTAAGGGACTCGGTCTACCAGACACTTTGACCGCTTCGTCTCTTCCATTCCGCGTTCAACCACCGCGCCTCACTGCAGTTCACAACAACGCATTCAACTAAACAACTCGGTCACCCACTCATCCAGTCACTAACTCAATGACCCTATCACACACTCCTCCACTCGTTTACTCAAACACTCCCCCATTTACTCACCCACCCGCTCACCACCACAGGGGGGGGGGGAGGGGGAGTTTATTGTTGTGTTTGTCGCTGCGAGCAGACGGCACGCAATGGAGAGCTTGCTCAGAGCGGAGCTGAGCACGGACTCGGCGAGGCCGCTGGGCGCTGCGGCCGGTGGAGGCTGCATCAGCGCCGGGCAGAGCTACGAGACGGGGCGCGGACACGTGTTCACCAAGATCAACGCCAAGAGCGGGGCACCCTCCTCTATGCCTCCTCATCACCTCACCTCTTCACTACACCACCTCACCATGCCACCTCGCCTCCTCACCACGCCACTTCACCTCCTCACCACCTCACCACCTCACCTCTACCCTCCTCTTCGCCTCCTCACCACCTCCTCACCACCTCGCATCGCCCTTCATTCAGCCCGATAATTAATGTCTTTCCACGCGCACCAGTATCACTCTTTTTTTCGCTGCGACTACTACCACCACCGTGGTGAATGTTGCAGTGAACTTCACCTCGTTGATTCCCCCCTCCACCCACGTTAAGGGACTCGGTTTACCAGACACTTTGACCGCTTCGTCTCTTCCACTCCGCGTTCAACCACCGCGCCTCACTGCAGTTCACAACAACGCACTCAACTAAACAACTCGGTCACCCACTCATCTCAATCACCCGCTCACTCAATCACCCTATCACCTACTCAACTCGTCACTAATTCAATCACACACTCATCCAGTCACCCACTCATCTAGTCACCCACGCATCAGGTCACTGACTCAATCACCCGATCACTATCTCATTCAGTCACCCACTCATCTCAATCACCCGCTCACTCAATCACCCTATCACCCATTCAACTCTTCACTAATTCAATCACACACTCATTCAGTCACCCACTCACTCAATCACCCACTCATCCAGTCGCTAACTCATCCAGTCGCTAACTCATCCAGTCACTCACTCACTCAATCACCCTATCACACACTTGCTCAGAGCGGAGCTGGGCACGGACTCGGCGAGGCCGCTGGGTGCTGTGGCCAGTGGAGGCTGCATCAGCGCCGGGCAGAGCTACGAGACGGGGCACGGACACGTGTTCACCAAGATCAACGCCAAGAGCGGGGCACCCTCCTCTACACCTCCTCACCATGCCACCTCGCCTCCTCACTACGCCACGTCACCACCTCACCTCCTCTACCCTCCTCTACCCTCCTCTTCGCCTCCTCACCCACACATCCACTCACACACTCACCCACTCATCCACTCACCGACTCATCCACTCACCGACTCATCCACTCACCCACTCATCCAGTAACCCATTAATCCAGTAACCCACTCATCCAGTCACCCACGCATCCGGTCACTGACTCAATCACCCTATCACACACTCCTCCATTCGTTTACTCAAACACTCACCAATTTACTCATCCACCCGCTCACCGCCATGCAGGTCACCTCACTCTTCTTTTCAGCTTCATCAGTTTGCACTGCTCCACTTTGGAATCCCCACCCGGTCTTCATATTTCCCCAAACTCTTGCAACAATAAACTTGATCAATTTAAGGAACGTGTTTCTATGATCTTAATTATCTAATTACTCATTGGACAGTTACGTATTTTTTGTTTTTGCTGGCCGCTTGGCGTTTTGTATTGTGTGGGGTTTGCATGGCTGGCAACCCCTTATCATTGCCTACCTTATTACAGACCAATTCAGACCTAGTTGGTCACCCCGTGCCCCTTATATATCTCAACGTCCATCCTACAAAGTCCCATCACAAGGGAGAAGCACAAATAGACTTAACACAAATGTTGCCCGTTTTGAAACGGCTGTGTGCCGTATGGACCTAAAAACTCACTTTCCCCCAACAGAATACGGGTGAACCGTGTGGGTTGACAGCTACCGGTTTTGTTGTGTTTGCGAGTCCAAGTTACAGGACTGCACCCTTGGTTGTGCGTGGTTCTCATTGGTGGGAGATTCCCTTCGCTGCGTTGCACGCCAGTGGCTGAGGGCTGCCTGGGGCCAGTGACGTGTGAGCCGGTCCCAATGTGCACCAGCAAACATTCATCGCTAGGTGACCCCAGTGTTTATTGCCCGTCTACACGTGGATACCTGAAGCCCATGTCACTCCACTGCTGGATGAATCCCGCAATGAAGATACAATCAGTACATCCACTTTGCTTTTGCACTCTACCTGTGTAGTGCCATAAGCGGGGCGGGGCTGCTGGGGGCTCTGGGAACCTAGACAGATAAGCCCTCGGCGCCAGGCGCTAGGATCCCAGGCACCGCAGACAGTTAAGCCCCTTGGCGCCACCAACGGGGGGGCTGTGTGTGCTCTGTGGGATATCTGGGGGCGCACACATCCCCACCCCTCGTTGGGGACGAGGCATAAAAGGGCAGCTCCCTGGCCGATCGGGGCCAGTTGCAGCTCAAGACCCAAGACCCGCCAGCCAGCCAGCTTAGGACCCTGGACCCCCTCGTCCCGCTTGTCCTTGTAAGGGCCGGGACGCTGTGAGGGCCAGTGGTGGGACTCTGGGACTCCCGGCTCTACGTCCTTGTAAGGGCGAGTTCCGAGGAAGCCAGAGTCCAGACCCGCACCTTGGCTGGGTCGGGTCAGGTAGCCTCCCCTAGGGTAATTGTAGCCGAAGGACCCCAGAGCGTAGCCAGAGTAGTGTATCTAGGCTGTGTACCTAGGCTGTGTACCTAGGCCAGACATGGGAAATGTACGGCCCGTTGGTCTTTTTAATCCGGCCCGCCGAACTTGTCCAAATATTATCATTAAATTAAATTTTACCTTCCTCCTGTAATGCCCCCATTTCCCCAATAGATGGCGCACTTTGACCGGGAGAGAGAGAGAATATTCGTATGAGCAATTTATGTTTCTATTGAACGTTAACAGTAATATTTGGGTACAGTATTGTTTTTGGAAGCATTCACTATAATATCGTATGAACGTTTACTTCACCGCATCATCGTATGAATGATGCGAGAAGAGATTAACGGGTTCTTATGTTAGCGATTTACGTACTCGGTGCTTTCGCTCTATAAAAATTACGGCTTGAATGAGGGGGAGGGGTATGACTACATCACAAAATTAATATCTTACTAGGAATTTTATATAACAAAAGTTATATACATAACTGTTACGTTTTGTGTAATTCAACAAAATTTAACTCCGAGTTCTCTCCGAATTTCACGAGTCCGTTCTAGACCCCACAGTTTTTTTAAAAGAGTTTTAAGCACAGAAAACATAATTAAAGTTTGAAAAATCATTAATTATACAAACTTTTCAATAATTTCCTTCTTCACTTCGATTTCAATTTTCTTTAAAAACTTCTTCTCACCAACATTACCACTCATTACCACTTTCTCCGAAAGCAAGTTTGTAAAAAAATACATGGTACAGACAGCAGACATCTTGTGTCCGGAGATCAAAAGCAAATTTGAAAAAGACTTAATCACAAATTTTTTGGACCATCTTATCTGACAGGCACTATTTTACTGTACTTTACCGAGTGTTAACATCCCCAGTTATTTTAACAGTACTCTCTTCATTGTTCAGCCAGCATTGGTATAAACATGGGCATTTTCGTTCTTTTGTCTATCATGTGTATCAGACCCCCCACTCCCCCTCTCTCTCCATTGTGTTGGCGTGTGCAGTAATTGGCCGCTTGCGCACAAGCGCTTCCACGTCCGTCGCCCACCCTTTGGCCTCGCCCCCCCCCCCCGCCCCCCCCCCCTCCCTCCCGATACGTTCCATTCATTGGCTACCATAGTCTGATGAGCTCCCCCTAAGTTTGTACCCATCATCATTTTCGTTCTTTTGTCTATCATGTGTATTAGACCTCCCCCTCCTCCTCTCTGCCCATTGTGTTGGCGGGTGCAGTGGCTGGCCGCTTGCGCACAATCGCTCCATTGTGTTGGCGTGTGCAGTAATTGGCCGCTTGGGCACAAGCGCTTCCACGTCCATCGCCCACCCTTTTGGCCTCGCCCCCCCTCCCTCCCGATACGTTCCTTTCATTGGCTACCATAGTCTGATGAGCTCCCCCCTCCCTCTCCCTCCCCCCTCAACTCGCTTTTAAAGGATTACATCTTGAATCATTGCCTCACTTGATACAGCTAATCTGGCTGTGACGGTCCCACCTGATGACGGAGACTTGTGTTGCCTCCGAAACGTCGTGATTTTTGTTTTTATTTTATTTTACTTTCTACGTGACTTTACCGAAAAAACCTAAGAAGTTGAAAAAGTCAGTTTATCACTCAGGACTGTGACTCGCCGTGTGAAACTGATTGATAAAAATATAGCCAGTCAATTAAACAAAAAGTCTGATTCCTTTGAATTATATTCACTAGCACTGGATGAAAGTACGGACGTAAACGACACTGCTCAGCTCCTCATTTTTATCCGAGGCATTGACGACAGTTTTGCGATAACAGAGGAGTTTTTGACCATGGAGTCCCTGAAAGGAACAACGCGGGGAGAGGACTTGTATAACCAGGTATCTGCTGTCATCGAAAGAATGACGCTACCTTTGAGTAAACTTGTCAATGTCACAATGGATGGATCTCCCAAATTTAACTGGAAAAAATGTTGGGCTGCTGAAAAGAATCCAGGATAAAGTGAAAAAGGAAAACCCTGTCCAGGATCTTATTTTCCTTCACTGCATCATCCATCAGGAATCCCTGTGTAAGTCTGTATTGCAGCTTAATCATGTCGTGAATCCAGTCGTAAAACTTGTGAACTTTATTCGAGAAAGGGGACTTCAGCACCGTCAGTTTATTACGTTCCTGGAAGAAACTGATGCGGATCATCAGGACTTGCTGTACCACTCTCGTGTCCGCTGGTTAAGTTTCGGGAAAGTGTTACAACGAGTGTGGGAGCTGAAAGAAGATTCTAGATTTGAAGCTTTCGTGACTGCAAGGAATCATATTCTTATGTTTTTTCGGTAAAGTGACGTAGGTAAAACATCATTGCTACAACTCGGTGGGCTCTCATGAAATTGTATTTTCCGAGACCAAGGTTCTCTGCAAACCTCCCGGCTACCATCAAAGGTTTGTACACGAAGCCATACAAATATACAAACACAGCATAATTTCAACCGTGATGATGGGTACAAACTGAGTAATCATTGGAAAGATGTTATCAACCACGCAAAAAAGACTTAATTACACTTTTTTGGACCATCTTATCTGACAGGCACTATTTTACTTTACTTTACCGAGTGTTAACATCCCCAGTTATTTTTAACAGTACTCTCTTCATTGTTCAGCCAGCATTGGTATAAACATGGGCAGTTTCGTCCCTTTGTTCTATCATGTGTATCAGACCTCCCCTCCCCCTCTCTGTCCATTGTGTTGGCGTGTGCAGCAACCGCGTCCAAGCCGTCGCCCATTTTTTTGGCCCTCCCCCTCCCGCCCCCCTCCCTCCCGATACGTTCCATTCATTGGCTACCACATTCTGATGAGCCCCCCCCCTCTCCTCCCCCCTCCAAACTTGCTTATAAGGGATTACATCTTGAATCATTGCCTCACTTGATGCAGCTAATCTGGCTGTGACGGTCCCACCTGATGACGGAGACTTGTGTTGCCTCCGAAACGTCGTGATTTTTGTTTTATTTTATTTTATTTTCATTAATTTTGATGTTTTACCTACGTGACTTTACCGAAAAAAACCTGAAAGAAGATATCATCGCATTTATGGAGTTGATGGGGAAATCTGACGAATTCCCTGAGCTAAGCGACAAGAACTAGCTTAGTGACTTTGCGTTTGCTGTGGACATATTTTCACACATGAATGAGCTGAATGTGAAACTGCAGGGGAAAGATCAGTTTGTTCACGACATGTACAAACATGTGAAAGCCTTCAAATGCAAGCTCACTTTGTTCTCCGGACAAATTGCGAACAAATCTTTCGCTCATTTCCCCACACTTGCCATGCAGGAAGAGGCACCGCGAAGCGCAAAAAAATACAGCAAATCACTTGAGGACCTGCACGGAGAATTCTGCCATAGGTTCTCTGATTTCGAAAACATTGAACAGTCACTTCAGCTGGTGTCCTGCCCCCTGTCACAAGACCCTGAAACAACACCACAGGAGCTACAGTTGGAACTGATAGATCTTCAGTCTGACTCCGTCCTAAAGGAGAAGTTCAACTCTGTTAAACTGAATGACTTTTATGTTTCACTTAACAGAGCCACGTTTCCAAACCTCCGGAGGACTGCACAGAAGATACTGACTTTGTTTGGCTCGACTTATGTGTGTGAGCAGACATTCAGCGTCATGAACGCCAACAAAGCCCGTCACAGATCAAAGTTAACGGATCAGCACCTCAGATCTATCCTGAGAATTGCCACAACCAAAATAACTCCAGACTTGGATGCACTGGCAAAATGGGAGATCAACAACACTGTTCCCACTCAAACTGAAAGTGATTGTGTTGCTGCAGCGAGGTTGGAGCCAAATCTCCATCACACAGCCTGCGTGGCTGCTCTAACCTGTTAATGTAGATAATAAAAAAAGTTCAAGTGAGGTAATTGGTTTGGGCGCAGGCCTCATATGTTTTCATGATGTTTGATCAGTCACGTTACGACATGTTTTTGTATTGTTCATGTTCGTGCAATTTGTTAAATTGTCTTGCAAATAAATGCTTTGCTACCTGTTAAAGGCCAAATACTTTCATGTAATAATTTTTACATGTCATTTATATTAGTTCACACAAACACTCCATCCATCTGTTTCTGGCCCGGCCCCTCTGTCAAATTTTAGAACCCATTGTGGCCCACGAGTGAAAAAGTTTGCCCACCCCTGCACCAACCCAATCACACCTGTCACCATCGACACGCCACAAGAGTGGCTACCAATGTGGGGGGTGTAGATGCTGCCACCTGCCGGCCACCAATGGGGCGTGTTGATTTTGACTTAAACTTTCGTGACTTCAGGAATTCATATTCTTGGTTTTTTCGGTAAAGTAACGTCGAAAGAAAATAAAAATAATCAAATGAAATTGAAATAAAAAATACAAATAAAAATATGAAATTTAAAATAATACAAAAAAAACCCACATTCATATTCTTGGTTCTTTCAGGAAAGTCACGTAGTTAGAAAATGAAAATAAAATTAAGTAATGAAATTTTTTTTTATTTTAAAATAATGAATTTTAAATAATAAAAACGTGTATTATTTTCAATTCATGATTTGAATTTAAAATTGTATTTAATTATTTTTATTTTCTATCGACGTGAAGAATATGGCGTGCAGATGCTGCAATCTGCTGGCCACCAACGTGGCGTGCAGATGCTGCCAGGTGTGATTTGAGAGGTGAGCGCGGTTGGTAAGGTGTGATTGGGTTGGTGAATGAGGTTGGTGAGATGCGTGGTGAGTGTGTCGGTGAGCACGTGGAGGATTCGCCTCCACGGTCGCCTTTGTCTCCCCCAGTGGCGATGTTCACTCCACACCGCACCAGGTACCCATCTGAGGCTGAGTCGACCTCTCTCTCACTGTCTCACTCACGCGCTCACTCACTCACAAGCGCGAGTTCGCGTTGTCAGGCGATATAAAATAATTTATATTTCATGTCAGTTGGTTCTGAAGTGCGACTTTGTAATTTGGGCGTTCGTAAGTCGAGGACTGTCTGTAAATAAAGATTACGATTGTGGATGTGGGGCTTTAACCGTGGGGTGAGCTTGGCCCGACCCGCGGGGGCGTGGCTTGACCGACAGTGGGCGGGGCATAGCCATAGATTCTTCTCCTGGTCCTTCGGCTTTCCCCTCCACATTTATAAACGTGACTTTAGAAGAGTACTTGGCTGCTATAAATGTCCACATGATAAGCCACTTAGTTGAGCTGTCATTTGTGGCCAGGTCGCTCCTGATAAGAGCTATAAAGCTATGTGGGCCTGACCTGGTAAAATAGAAATAGTTTATAGTTTAGTTATAGTTCATAAGAACTCGTGGCAAAGGTCAGTGTTTACTTCAAATATTGTTCAGGCTCCGCAGACCTCCAAAGTTATACGTGATGTTATACATTTGGTTCGTTTTGAGCATAATCGCGACCTTATATAATTATTACGTGATGCACACGCTGAATATACGCACACAAACATCGTGTACACGTGTGTCGTGCCCTCTATTGCCTACATAGACGACTTGTGCTGACTAGAGAAAGGTCTTAACGAACAATGTCGTGACATGTATCAGCCCTTTGTCGATCCGGCGTTTTGATAGAGGCCTCCCCCACACCATGTCGTTCGTGGGAGTTGTTTAACCATACTTCACCATGCCGGTCAATGCGGGTTTGGTGAAGTGAGGAGGCCCAGAAACTATATGCAGACACGAGCTTGCCTGTGCTTGCATCTGCAAAATTACAATCTCACACATCTTCAAGTGTAGTTTAATACTTCTAGAAATACATTTATTCTTGAGGATTCCATTAAGCACTGTGGTAAAAAGAATACAACTTGATTTGAATGCTTTGTTGAACAGGGAATGCTTTGAGTTTGTGGGTTCAATCTGTCTGTGCGGAGTTGTGTTATTTCCCCATATGCAAGGTGGGGTCTCTCTGGGTTCCACTCACACAAACATCTCAATGCAATGGGACCTTTCTGAAAATGCAGTACTTAGACTCAATGAGGCTTTCCTGGGAAACGAGTTAACATTGTAATAATTAGCATGATAGATAATGACGGTCACTTATAAGTGCCATTAATAGTACTATACTGTACTTTTATTGAAGAATATTTTGCATAGTTGTTTGTAAAAAAGTGTCCATTCTCAAAACTTTTTGACGGGCCCTCCTACAGAAATGATATTACAATCTTCTTTGGAGATTGCGAGTCAGAGTGTTGTGAATAGTGGACTGAACGTGTGGTGCCACCATTATACTGTTGGTGTGTTTATACAGAAAGGCCTATTTGGTGGGTAACATTAGGAAAATGGAGGTAGTTAGTCATTGTTGTTAAACAAAATCTTATTTGGGTGGATGAGAGGAATAAAATCATACATGATAGGAACTGCAATATTGTGGAGTTCTGGTATAATGCGTTCTAGTATATATGAATTGTATGTCACCTTAAGTATGCCTTTGTGAGTACACACATGACACGGGTGACCTTTGTCTTTTGTTTCAGATGTGCGAGAACAACTCCGCTGCGAGTCATAGTGGTGCTGGGAGAATCGCCTTAACCATCGATGGCGCTTCACCAGCACCCATCTTAACCCCACCTCAATGCGATCGAGTTACAAGAGGGAAAGAACTAAGTTCTTGTGATGTTTGTGGGAAAAAATTCCAACTGGCGTGGTGCCTAGATTCCCACGTGAAAACTCACAACGTGACCCATGACCAATGGTGCGGCACATGCGGACGAAAATTTGATCAGCCAGGAAAATTCAAAAGGCACATGAAGACCCACGAAAAGGATTATTTGATAAAGGGTGCACCAGGCTTGGTGAATAACGGCAGTTTTGCCAATGCGGTGTTGAAGCCACCGTCGCCCTATGAGATGTGCTCAGTCTGCGGATTTTTAAGTCCGATTGAAATCCTGAAAACTCATGAAAGTCTTCACGCACAGTTCTTGTACAGACCGAAGCTTGAACATGATTACGCTTCGACAAAAGATTGTGGCGTTAAGATAAATGACGTGAAATCCAATTTTCTTAAATGCTTTGGCCTAGTTCCAAGTCAACAAACTGCTTCACCAGTCAGTGAGAATAAACCATACGCTGCTCTCGATCCTATTACGAGCATGAAAGTGTTGATGGCCTTGCAGCAGAAGAAGGAAAAGCGAAGTGGATGTAAGTCCATTAAAAGAAGAAAGACCACCACCAGCGTAACCAATTGCAGCAGTAGAAACAGCCAGAATTCAGACATGAAGAGGATGGACTGCACGGAAGCAGGAGGCTGCGTGAAGCAGAGCATCCCCAAGGTGGATGAACCCAACCTGGCACCTTTGGGTACGTCCGAGTAATGCACACACTACATTTCATTTGGGTGTAATTCATAATTTCACAAATTAAGTCATGTACGCATATGTTGATCATATTTGTATGCCAGTGCTGAGGAGTCTAGAGATCTGATGTGGTGCTGCTCGGATGTTGGGTTAAACTCTGGGTTTCAGTCACTGAGCCATGATTAAACTGGCTTCTCATTGATGGTCTTATCCAGTTACCAAACACTTCTTCCAGCAAACACTTTTGTTGTTGCGTGGCATGTAGGAAATTGCAAAACCTCCGAGTGGATAATAAACGGCCACGAAGGGATGTCATGAGTAGTGCAATGATATCTCCTTCCACGAGCTGTTCTCTTACACGAGGTGGTTCACTGCTGTGTGAGAGTTGCACAGGGATACTTCATCTCATGACATGGTGCCAATAGCTCCATTGGAAGAAAACTGAGCAAAATATATGTACAAATTCTAAAAAGTATCTGTTTATTTCTTAACCAGATTAAATTTAATTTAAACAAGTGCGTCAATTTAGGGAACATTGTTAAATGTATAGACCGAGTCATTTCCATAATGGGAATTTCCTCTTCATTGTACTAACCCCTAACTTCCATGCACATTTACTCGTTCTATTGCAGGTAATTATTGCGTAATTAATGAGCTGTAAAAGAATAATCTGGCTCAACCACCTCGGTGTTAAATTATAGTTGTTGCTCTGCATCAATATCAACCATACGAAGAAGTGAAAAATGTTGGGGCTTCAAAATAAGCCCCAAAAATGTATTCTTTTGATATTTTTCTGGAAATCGGTATCTTGCTTTTCTACTATTTGTACGTATGTTGAACTTCTTTCGTAGCATACGTAGCCAACCGTGCTAATCGGAGGTATTTGTTGCTGGCCTTTTGGCATTTTGGGCCTTTGGGCCTGAGGTCAGCAACCGTGATTGATAAAACAACCCATGTACATAGTGATGTTATGGCATCCACTGCATGGTGATGAATAAATTATGGATTAGCGCGTGCGTGTGCTCAATGGTGGATGTCTTGTGTTCCAGAGGAAAAGCCCGTCCCGTGCAGTGACTGCTCGTACAGAGCGACACAGAAGTCGCAGCTCAAGAGACACGTCCTGAGCGTTCACCACGTGCCCTTCGATAGCGCGCTGGACTCCGACTGCCCCAAGAAGAGAAGGCGGCTGGCTGGGTGCCAAGACAGCGGCCCAACTACGGATTTGAAGCGCGCACGATGCACACGGAGAACTTCGTGATGATTTATTTAATCCTGAGGCTGAGGTACCACGTGTGGGGCGATGAACTCAAGGTTTTGTGCAGCGGACATTTCCATGATGAAATTCCGTCACTTTCACTGCTGCGAAGTAACATCTATTGCCGAATATTTTTAGTCAATTGCTGTATTTTCTTGTATACAATATATTTAATAAATTGTCCTAATTTCATAACCACGGTTTTTGGGTTAGATCGCGTAAGTATAAATTATATAATTGATTAGTAATCATTTAATTAGTATGTTTCCTCTATAAGTAATGATAAATGTAAGATGTCTTCTTCTTCCACGCGTTTGTCCCACTCACGTGGGGTCCGCCGTCCTTGCCACCTTCTCCACACCGCCCCGTCCCGCGCCATCTCTCCCTCCGCTCCACGGGCCACCACGTTCGACCGCATCACCACATCGCCCCACGTCTTCTTCTGCCTTCATCTCCTCATCTTACAATCACAATTTCTTAATAACACGCTTCCAGCCGCACTAAGCCTGTAGCTGTCAGAGCGGTTAAAATTATTTTTATTTCTGTCAGTTTCAATGGATTCGCGAATTTGTCTTGGCCAGTAATAATTAGTTTTACACAAAACTTAATTGTTATCAAAATAATTTGAGTGTCGTTGTTGGAAAGCATGTTCTGCAACTTCCAACAGTTATGTTTGAGAGTGTTTAATATTTATTTGGTGTTCTTTTAGTCTTACGCTAATGTTATGTCCCTTCTGTCCAATATAACATCTGCCACATAAGCAATTAATCCGATAGACACCATATGTTGATAACTTAGGCAATTCATCTTTAGTACAAGATACAATTTTTAAAAATTTTGTGTACCATTCCAAATCTTACTTAGATTTTTTGCTTTTCCAAAACTTGAACTAATTTGTCAGTTACTTCCGCGATAAATGGTATTTTTATTGTTTTAATAATCTGATCGCTTTCAGCAGTATTGCTGGTCGATCTAGGTTTGGTATTCACTGCTCTGTTAATTTGAGCATTATTGTAGCCATTCAATCGTAGCGCTTCTTTGACATGTTTAATCTCTCTCCTCAGACTTTCACCATCTGACATTGTTTTAGCCTGATGTATGAGCGTCTTGATGAGAGATGATTTCTGTGCGGGGTTCCCTTTCGGTAAACGCAGTGTGTTATTTTACCATTTAGGCCTCGTCCGAGCAAAATATCCAAGGAAAGGGAGTGTGTTATTCACCTCCATTTCCATGGTCAACTGTATGGCCGGGTTTTTTTAATTGAGATGATTTAGACATTCATTCATGAAGTGTATCCTTACCATGTGGGCAGACAACAACTAAACCAAAAAGATGGTTTTAATGTACTTGAAGCAAGTGCTCTTGCTTCAAAGTTATCCATGTACAGATTCGCTATAGCAGGAGATAAAGGAGAGCCCATTGCTGTTCCTTCCTTTTGTTTAAAGAAATCACCTCTCCATAGGAAATAAGTCTGTTAGAGGCCACGGGGGGGGGGGGAGTAGTTTATCGTTGTGTTTGTCGCTACGAGCAGACGGTGCGCAATGGAGAGCTTGCTCAGAGCGGAGCCGGGCAAGGACTCGGCGAGGCCGCTGGGCGCTGCGGCCGGTGGAGGCTGCATCAGTGCCGGGCAGAGCTACGAGACGGGGCGCGGACACGTGTTCACCAAGATCAACGCCAAGAGCGGGGCACCCTCCTCTACGCCTCCTCACCATGCCACCTCGCCTCCTCACTATGCCACGTCACCACCTCACCTCCTCTACCCTCCTCTTCGCCTCCTCTACACCACCTCGCATCCTCGCCTCGCCTCAACCTTCATTCAGCCCTGTCATTAATGCATCTTTCCACGCGCATCAGTATCACTCATTTTTTCGCTGCGACTACTACCACCACCGTGGTGAATGTTGCAGTGAACTTCACCTAGTTGATTCCCCCCTCCACCCACGTTAAGGGACTCGGTCTACCAGACACTTTGACCGCTTCGTCTCTTCCACTCCGCGTTCAACCACCACGCCTCACTGCAGTTCACAGCAACGCACTCAACTAAACAACTCGGTCACCCACTCATCCAATCACTAACTCAATTACCCTAGTACACACTAATCTAGTCACGTACTCAATAACCCTATCACACACTCATCCAGTCACCCACTCACTTAATCATCCTATCACGCACTCATCTCGTCACTTACTCATCCAGTGACCCCTTCATCCAGTCACCCCTTCATCCAGTCAACCAATCATCTATTCACCCATTCAATCACCCACACATCCACTCACCCACTCACCCACTCATCCACTCACCGACTCATCCACTCACCCACTCATCCAGTACCCCATTAATCCAGTAACCCACTCATTCAGTCACCCACGCATCTGGTCACTAACTCAATTACCCTATCACACACTTCTCCACTCATTTACTCAAACACTCACCCATTTACTCACCCACCCGCTCACCACCATGCAGGTCACCTCACTCTTTTCAGCTTTATCAGTTTGCACTGCTTCACTCTGGAATCCCCACCCGGTCTTCCTATTTCCCCAAACTCTTGCAACAATAAACTTGATCAATTTAAGGAACGTGTTTCTATGATCTTAATTATCTTATTACTCATTGGACAGTTATGTATTATTTTTTGTTGTTGCTGGCCGTTTGGCTTTTTGTATTGTGGGGTTTGCATGGCTGGCAACCCCTTATCATTGCCTACCTTATTACAGACACATTCAGACCTTGTTGGTCACCCCGTGCCCCTTTTTAATCTCAACGTTCATCCTACATAGTCCCATCACAAGGGAGAAGCATACACAAATAGACTTAACTCAAATGTTGCCCGTTTTGAAACGGCTATGTGCCGTATGGACCTGAAAACTCACTTTCCCCCAACAAAATACGGGTAAACCGTGTGGGTTGACAGCTACCGGTTTTGTTGTGTTTGCGAGTCCAAGTTATAGGACTGCACCCTGGGTTGTGCGTGGTTCTCATTGGTGGGAGATGAGTCCCGCAATGAAGATACAATCAGTACATCCACTTTGCTTTTGCACTCCACCTGTTCCATTGGCGGCCGAATGCGGATCTAAATGTGCATACGTTGGAGACTGGTTTATTTGCATAGAAATCAAACCAATTGACCCACGACCTTTGCCCCATAAACTTTCGACACTCAACACGTGGTAGCCTCAACGTGCACCTAGCCTAGCACAAGCGTCGTGGTGACGTCACCTCCACTTTGTAGCCAATGGCGGTTGTTGTTGACGACGTCGCCTAGGCGACCCCGCCCCGCCCCCCTCTGCCTCTGCCCGCCTCGCTCTGTGCACGCGAGGCGCCAATCCGTGACGCGGCACTGAACGCGGCGCGTCACCGCTCAGCGTGGGTTGGGCCCTCAGCCACGTGCACGTCAGTCGCACGCTCACTAATATTTACACTTTTACTCGTGTTTGTGTTCGTCGTCGTCGTTGTTGTTAAAGGTGAGGTAAATAATGATGATACGCGACGTGTGTATTGATCTATACGTGCAGTTTATATGTTTAAACGTGATAGTAGTTTAGGCCCCAGTGCCGTTTTTTCCTAAGGAGCTTTTTATGCACCAACCTCAATTATTGCGCTTTTGTTAATCTTCATTTAACAGGAATAATTTACTTAAGATAGATGATCAAGCTACGATATTTTGCACAACAGACGATGGCAAAACTGGATATTGTGCGATATGTGCCACTGAAACCGCAAGAACTCAATAATGATGACTCGTGTTGAGTGTTTAATCTGCAAGCAATGAGCCCACCACATGTTCGGAAATGTTAGAATGGAAACTGAAAATAATGAAAATCTTTTTGCTCTGCCATTTGATTTGAAGATACGACTCTTCAAAGGGCTTTGGTTGTAGTTATCAATATTTGAAT
The DNA here is from genome assembly GCF_965212315.1 of Lampetra planeri. Classification (NCBI taxonomy): domain Eukaryota; kingdom Metazoa; phylum Chordata; class Hyperoartia; order Petromyzontiformes; family Petromyzontidae; genus Lampetra; species Lampetra planeri. The sequence goes on along the minus strand of NW_027614445.1, from coordinate 20,459 downwards.
TTCTATTTGGTTCTTTCGATAAAGTCACTGAGAAAGAAAAGCAATTAAATAATAGAGTACGACGTTTCGATTGCAACCCAACAATCATCAAGTACAAATGAAAGATAAAACAAACCTAGTGAACTTAGAAATACAATGCAATCCAACACAGAGAGTCGGCTAATACAACAGTCAGCACCTCGCCTGGTTGATTACGTTCTTCCAAAGATTACTACTACATGAGAGAGATACGAAACACAGACAGAGAGACACAACATAGACACACTGTGTGTCTATGTTGTGTGTCTCTGTGTTGTCTCTCTGCTTGTGTGTCTATGTTGTGTGTCTCTGTGTTGTCTTTCTCTACTTGTGTGTCTCTGTGTGTGTCTATGTTGTGTGTCTATATTTTGTGTCTTTGTTGTGTGTCTCTTGTCTTTCTCTGCTTGTGTGTCTGTCTGTGTGTCCCCTGTTTGTGTTTCGTATCTCTCTAAAATTTAGTAATCTTTGGAAGAATGTAATCAACCAGGTGAGGTGCTGACTGTTGTGTTAGCCGACTCTCTGTGTTGGATTGAATTGTATTTCTAAGTTCACTAGGTTTGTTTTCTATCTGATGACGATTGCTTGTGTTGCAATCGAAACGTAGAATTCTATTATTTAATTTATTTATTTTTCTACGTGACTTTACCGACAGAACCAAGGATATGAATCCCTGCAATCACGAAAGCTTTAAATCAAAATAATGTTCCAGTTTCTCTTTCAGTTTTTTAAATATAGATTTAAATAAATATACATGAAAACATCCACAAATCTGGCTGCCTCCTGATGATACTGGTTGCAATTACTGGCGAAACGTCGTACTCAGATTGTAAATGTCGTGGCTTTACTCGAACACACAACCGGTGTGCTGTACTGGTAAGAAATTGGCATGTTCTGTTTAAGTGACAAACTTTACTAATTATCTGTGTCGGGTGGTGGTCGGTTTACCGACATTTATATATTCACGTGATCTTACCCAAAAAAAAAACCTGTATTATGTAAAAATAGATTTATTTTCCCCCTTTCTTTTTGGTTAGTTTCAAATCTCTAACGCCTTTCAAATTGTTGTGATGTACAGTGCTACATTTCAAATTACTGTCATGTTTGCAACGGGTTGTATTGCTTCTTCCAGAAATCTACTTTCCCGAGTGGTTGTGCATTTGTCGCTTGTTTCAGAGGTTCGCGATTCAAGCCCAGGGGTCGCCCTAGTTAATACTGCGGGTGTATTAATAAAAACTGAATTTCCACACATAATGTAAAAACAAAAAAATCCCGTGATATTATTCATAAATGAAGAGGACGTGTGTCGGTGTCACCATCTAAATTTGCAAATCTCTGAAATTACTGGATTGGGTAAAACCACATTTATGTATGGTGAACTTCTTTCGCAGTGTTCGTAACCAATTGTGCTAATCAAAGGTGTGGAGAAGGACAACACACTGAACACAAAAAGCAGTTATAAAGAAAGTCGTTTTCAATCTCTATTTAAAAGTGGCTTCCTAATATCAGAAGGAAGAGCATTCCAGTTGGCCGCAGAAGCGAGTGATGCGGTGACTGTCTTTGTTAGATGGCTCGCCACAAGCCACTGCTGCTAGGATGATCCACCAACCCCATCTCTCGATTGCAATCGTGCATTGCCAGCACACCGTGCATTCGCCGTTGAACCACTCCTCCATCACGTGTTTCATCATCGCAACTACAGCACTGCGCTGCACCTGTGGCCACCACGGTTGCTCACTTTGCTTTGCTTGTTTAGGTGATCGGCAAGGCCCAGGAAGGCGAGCGGGAGGCGATGGACCGTTATCTGGCTCGCATCGAGTGCGACATCAAGCAGGAGGTGGAGGGCCGGCTACACAAGATCAAGAAATACCTATTGGAGTCGTTCCCCTTGCCAGGGACGAGCGCCGATCTCCGCCGACAGTTCACGACACAGCCGGCTGCCAAGATCGTGCTGCAGGTCTTCCAGAACGCCGAGGACATCTTTGTGAATAAGCTGAAGAAGGTGGGGGCCATGGCATCTGGACTTCATGCATCTGCTTAGATTTGTCAAAGATTTCCCACAATACATTTGTTCTCGGAATTATTGAATGAGTGATAATCGCCATACGTTTCAAGTCTGTGGATACTTCCACCAGTATCAAAATACTTGCTCTACCACTGAATTAACACTCCTCTATAACATTTAGGGTCATCGCTTTTACAAAATTCAGTCACGTTAAGACAAAAGTAAGAGTGGGCATTGAAATCGGTCAGACATCTATGCATGTTTCACCCTCTGTTTGTCCCAAGAGTGCGAAATGGCTGCACGTGGTTTGGGTCCTTTGTTGTCTCCACCGACAGTGTGTGCAGGACTTCCTGGGGCAGGTGAAAGAGGACACGCTGGCCCGGAAGCTGTTTCAGTTGGCCCTGTGCTGTGGCTCGCTCGAGACTCCTCGCGACCTCGTGGTCAAGGAGAAACCTGCCGCGTTTCTCGGCAACATCAGCAATCCCTACAACAGACCGCCGTGTCCTCCGGAGAGTAAGGTGACAAATTTTCATTTACAGTAGACTCTCGATTATCCGCGCTAATGACGGGGAGGATGGCTACGGATGATTAAAAATCTCGGATGATCCAAAAATATATATTTTCTGCGGATCTCTATGCCAAAAACTAACGTTCAACCGATTGATGCACGTGCTTGGTGATCAAACTTTCCTGCTAATTTGACCAAGTCCAATATCGGCTCAACTTTCATGCGACGGACATTACTCTCATGTTCAGAGTGGGATGGAATGTGCTTCCCTTCATTGTGTGGACCAGAGGTCACTAGAAGCGATGTCAGAGGTAGCTTTGTGATGTTCTCTTCTGTGGGCCATTCTCCAATACGACGGGTTTCGCTGCTCTGTGAGAGATCCGAGTGGATCCTCCGTCTCATGACACGATATCGAAAGCACAATCTGAATAAAATGTAGTTTCTTGTATTGTACATGAGGGGTCAGACCACGGAGGACCTTCAGAATGCTGAGTGTGAACTTGAAATTGATTCTGGACTGGTTCGGGGGATAGTTGAACAATTGGAATATTAGGGCCATATCGTTTTGCATACGGGTGTGAGTGAGAAGTCTGCCAGCGTTTTTTTGAGTCCATAATCAAGATTTTTGGGTTAGATCATGTAAATATGCTCTCAATAATACGCGTAAATATGCACTATTTATTCGGCCTAATCCAAAAATCTCTATTGCTGCTAATATTGGTCGTGAAGGCCTTCGTGTTAAACTTGTTTTTTTTAGTCTTCTGGAATCTGGCGATGAAACATATCGGGGTGTCGTAGATGAGACATGGGGGTGGGGGGGCGGAGAGAGAGTTGCAATTGTCGAGCCTATTGGAGCGAGTTACAAAATCGTTGTCCTCTCTACAATGGCATTGCTCCTCTCCTTCACAGAGGCGGTAGCCGAGCAGCTGGTCCGTCTGCTGAGCCACGCAAGTAAGATGGCAGAGCTCCTGGGCCTGCCCGCGCTGTCACGCGTGGAGAAGCAGCTTGCCGAGCACTTTGACTCGTGCGACCTTTCCAGCCTGGGCCTCGGCTCCTTCTTGGACATCCTGCAGGTGCGTACGTGACATGCGTGAGCCCACTCGCCTCCAGCTGTTAAGAGACAGTACAGCAAGTAGGTGTGCGACACTGCCCGTGCAATGTTTGAGTGTACTTCCCGCCTCTGAGTGGCGCGCAAACTTAAGTTCACTTCCGAAATTGTGCGCAATAATATTAGTTTATTATTATGAACTTAAAACTCAGTTGTCGATAACTCAAATACGTTAGAGTGTTATTTGTGCTTATGTAATCACTGCCAATGCAGAGCACAACAAATTATCACGTAAGATACATGGGTTTTCTCTTGTCACTCTTAAAAAATGTACGTGAATTTGGCAAAAGTGAGTGTACAAAAGTGACATTAAGGAAAAAAATTTCATAACACTATATATGCAAAGTGGCCGGGTGCCTCAGAGATCAAAGCGGTGCGTTGTCAATAATGAGGTTCTGGGCTTGAATCTGGATTTTGACCGCTTGGGATTAAACCGAGTTTTCAAGTCTAGCAAGTTGATCGTCCCAGCCCCGTCAGCAGTGACTGCACAAAACATCAATCTTATTAAACTTGCGTTTCGCACTTCATTTTCTTATTTCCAGCTCTGAGAATAACAATTTCAGCTTGACTCTCGTGCGCCGCACAATCTCATAGCACAGCTAATGTGAAAGCGTTGGCTCCTGTTGTGTAAAAGATAAAAGGCCACCCACAGCATTTAAATGACACACGGGCTGCATGGCTATGCGAGATTTACGAATGGATTATTTGTCTCTTGACAAAACGCCGATAGCACATTTGGAAGAAAAAAAATTGAGAATGAATTTTGTTTTAATATGCAAACTTAAATCTCTAATATATTATTAGTTTTCGTGTACTGCATTGTGAGAAGCAGCTCCATGCGTATCTTTCAGTTTTAAGCCGGTGTTTGCCTTGCGATCGCCTCGGTGTCAACCAACCGATGTTGATTTGTTGTGTCTGTGGCAGCTGTTGGAGGAGACTGGGGTTGTGATCTCTGCCCTGGGTGGATCTGGAGCCACGGCGGGAAGCTTCTGCCCCAAGCGCGACGAGCTGATGGAGTTCATCCGCCAGTGCGGCAGCTTCGACCCCGCAGCGGTGAGACGCGGGCCACTGCAGGGCCCACCGGGGCGGCTCGGAGATGGGGATCAAGATTTGTAGATATAGGGCGCTCGCTGAAATAAACTCGGCAACTCAAAGCGCCGTACAGCAACGTCTCATCTCAACCATTCCATTGCCCTGCGCTGTCTCGCCTCCCCAATGGCAGCTGTTCCTGTTTGACACGTGGTGCGTGCACTAGCGGCCTGTGAATGGACATGTCTGCCAGTAGGGAGTGGTGTTCGATTTTTCTACCTGGTTTTTCCTCGATAAAGTAATTTGCAAGTATTTTATCGGATTTGGCAAATCTGGAACATGATGTAGTTACACGTGGCCAATAAATGTTTTAAATACAGTGTCATGGGATTATTATCCTACATTGTGAAACAGACCACTTTGTTTATGGTGAATAAACTGGCTAAATTAACCAGGGTGTATGCTGGGCTTGAACCGAGAACTACCACTCGGCCATGTTTCCATAAATTCGTGCAGTCACATTAACGCTGTTCACGTCGTACGCAATGGACACTTCATTATTAGCATCACATCTGCCGCTGTTTGGCCCCTAGACCATTTTGAGAAGTCTTGTAAGGGCGGCGTATTACAGTTTGATTTTATATCGTCACGGCAAATATCCAATGGAAAACCACCCGTTCCGTGGGGGGCCTTTGCGCTGACACGGATCGGATGCGCCAGTGGAAAAGGGCTGCTAACAACTCGCCTGCCTCCATACGAAAGAGAGAGGGTTCCAGGTCTCTGTTGTTTGCTGTCTGCTCTGCAGCTGCTGGCTGTGGACTGTGTTGTGGGGCAGCACTCATGCGTTCCTGCTGCAACCTTTTCACAACCCCGTGACCAACCTTTATGAAACTGGCGCAGAAAGCCAAGCCCGGTGGCGGTAGCGGCGGTGCCCATCGGTGCGCTGTATTGTACGAGATGGCGCTGTGTGCTCGCGAATCGAGGTTTTGCAGCCCCTCCTAAGTGCCCCCCTCCTCACCCCTCTGGTCACCTCGTGATCTGCCTGACCGCCACGGGTCGCTCCTCAAAATTGTGTGTGTAACACCCCTCTGGCAGTCCACTGCCTGATGAAGGTCTCGCCACGTTGCTTTGGTCATGGGGGTTGTTGCACCAAACTTCACCACGCTTGGTGAAGGGGGCGGGGCTTAGGCTCAGGACTGGTTCAGATATCAGTCACCACTGACGGTAGCCATGGCTAGGAATCCAACTCGGATCGCCGCGTTAGTATCGCAATGCACCAAACATTGCAGCAGTGCTTCAGAAATCGTTCCGAAGTTGCTTGATATTGCACACAGTTTGAATAAACCATCATTCTTCAGGAAATATATTTTGATTTTAAATTTAACGTTAAAGCGCGATACATCGGTTAAATCGATTAATATTTATTATTAAGCTGACAATTCATGTATTGCATTACACGTGTAAGTATCAACTTCTTAAAAACTGTATCCCTTTTTATTTTAATCGTTGCACATTGCCACTGCAGACAGTCGACATTCTCAGTGTAAGTTCAAAAGAACTGACAAACACCTTGTGAAAAACCCAACGCAGAAGATTACTGGGTTTGATATTCCACGAAGCTCATGGTCCACCCAAAACTGCATCCGCACAAACCATGGCAGATGCGGATACCTGATGCACAAATGGAAAATGTAAAACTCTCCAGTATTTGACTGTGGTCATCCAGAACAGATCGTGCAACGTGAAACGACGCAATTTAAAATGAAAGTCAAGCCACAGTGCGATTGTGACCATGCAACCCAAGCGATGCACGACATCGTAAACCACTGTCGTCTGTGCTCCTTCAACGTGTAATGCGGGCGTAAACGGCTTCGCGGATATGACGTCATGGGGGGGAGGAGTTAGGTCACGTGGGAGAGAGGGGTGAGGTCTTAAGGGAGTGATACCGGAAGAGACGGGAGAGTGTGGGAGATGGAGTTACAGTGAGGCCACGCAGGGCGGAGGTTGAGGAGTGGCGAGATCGCCACACACGCGGAGTAAGACTCGGCACCGTCGGCTAGCGGTGACCGAGCACGGAGGAACGAGGAGCAGCGGTGGAGCTGCAGTGAGGGCAGCCGGAGGACTGCACAGGGGATCTGCAGCGGAGCTGCAGGAGCGGGGAGGCTACGGGAGCGAAGGCAGCTGTGGAGTTGCCAAGCGGAGGGGCTCTGAGCGAGGGCCGTGTGGGAGAAGTGTAAGAACCCAAATAAAGGACAACGAAGACAGACCCAGTGATCGAGTCCTTTATTACAAACGGGGTAGGAATAGTAAACCTACACGAGGTTTCTCCTGAAGTCCTCTCGTCGTGACCAGCATACCTCGGACATTGGCATGTGGCTCCTGAACATGTTGCCCTCATGCGCAAGAATAGAATTCCTTGTAAAAGGTTTCAGTTTGGTGTTTTAATATCTTAACACCTGTTTTGTTGCCAGAAAAAAAGGGGAAAAGCAATGCTCATAAAACCAGACTGTTTCCTGTGCAAGGAGATTGTGAGTTTTTTTTTTTCTAATACTTTTCATAACTGATTAAAGAATAGAGATTGGTCTTTAATTCTTATGATCTTCTTTGGAGCCATTTTTTATATTCTGGGCAAAACGAGTAAATTTCAACTCGTGTGGAAATGTACCTTCAGTAAGTTGAGAGGTTGACAATGTGTGTGGGGAGTGCATAGATGAGATCTGACACAGCCACAAGTGCAAACGCAGGTAGCTCGTCTTCTCCCATGGATGACAATGTCTTCATTGATGCGAGTGTAGTGGTGATACGTGCTGGCAGGGAGGATCGTGAGACAGCGCGTGGTGGATGGCTACATCACGGTCCGCAGGCGGGTGCCCACATCGCGGTCCGCATAGGCCCCGCCCCCTGGAGCGGAGGGCTATGTAAGGCGATGCGCGGGGGCACTCGGGGAGTTGGTAACCGGCGAAGACAGAAGACGGAGGAAGAGATAGGCCCTGGGACCCCTAGTCCCGCTGCCCTTGTGAGGGCCGGGGCTCTGTGAGGCTCAGAGGCGAGGCCTTGGGATTCACGGCCCGACGCCCTTGTAAGGGCCGGGCTGTGTAACTCAGTGGTCGAGACCCGTGGCCTGGCAAGGCGGGTCTGATAGCTCCCCGTGGGGAGAGCGTAGCCGGAGAGCCTGAGTGCAAGGCAGAGTTAGGCACGCGTACCCTACGGGAGAGACTGAGTGGGTGGCCGAGCCGGGCGCGCGTAGGGGTCTGATAGCTCCCCGTGGGGAGAGCGTAGCCGGAGAGCCTGAGTGCAAGGCAGAGTTAGGTACGCGTACCCCACGGGAGAGACGGAGTGCGTGGCCGAGTCAGGCACGCGTAATATAGGCGTTATCTCGGTTGTGCCTGTTACTGTGCAACCAGTGTGAATAAAAGAGTGCTGCCCCGTCAACTCGTCTCCCGCCATTGAAGATATTACACGAGCATATTCAGTACATCTAGTTCAAATATGGGACTGAACTAGAAGTCGGGTGAAACCCAGTGCCGTACCCGATACACCGGACATTGACCTTCGCCGCCTGATGAGTATCTCATGGCCGATGGTGTCGAAGGCGGCTGAGAGTTCGAGGTCAACCAACGCTGTGGCGCACCGGTCTACCATGATCTTGTAGAGGTCATCTGTTGTCTTTAATAGAGCCATGTAAGTGCTGTGGAACTTACGGTAAGCCGACTGCAATGGCATGAATCTGCCCATCGCAGTGACATGGGGAAGTAATTGCTTCCGACAAAGGCGTTCTATGACATTTTAAATCGTACTCAGGTTTGAGAACGTGGACAGTTTGCATTCATGATCCTGAATCATGACAATTCCTTGACTCTCCGGCAGTAGTGAATCGTTCCAACCATCGGTAGGAATCGTGTATATGTGTGTACGTGTATAAACAGCTGTACCCATTGGCTTCTGTTATGGTCATGTACGTTTCTTTTTTATTTCGTGGAATATCACTTGCTGTACTCCACGAGGTGAGTGTTTGTATAGATAGGAAACATGTTATGTAGAGAATATAAATCTAATTCAGTACCTCGATATGTCTCCCACAGACGAGCGGGGAGACAGCAGCCAGGCGGTGAGCCGGCACTACCAACAATCGCCCAAGCTCTGCGGTTCTCTTTACATTCCGATATTTGCAGCCACTTACTGAGTGTTTACATGTGGGGGGAAACCAGTACACTCGCAGAAAACGTACGAATGTGAGCATGGGGTCAACGTTCTATCCCGTGCAGATGGAAAGGATTCCACAGTTGTGTTCCACTACCTCCTGGCAAGCCAGGGTATGACTCATCCTCGATGCCCACCGGAATGGAGATTGCACACTTGCAATTTAATTTCCTGAGATTATTTATATCATGGGGTAGGCAGTGACAAAGCCCCTGACTCACTTAACACGAACATGCGGTCCAGTGCATTGTACGTGCTGGGATACTCGCTTTCCAAAATGTATGAATGTGTGTTGAACTTGAATCTTGACTTAGAGCTTTCGTGACTGCAGGAATTCCTATTATTTAGGTCTTTCGATAAAGTCACGTAGATAGAACAATAAAATACTAAAAATAAAGTGAATACAAAATAATTAAAAAAATATGACGTTTCGATCGCAACACAAGTAATCGTCATCATTTTTCTCCTGATGACGATTGCTTGTGTTGCGATCGAAACGTATTTTTAAATCCTTTATATTAAGTTCACTTGCTTGCTTGCTTGCGCGCTTATGACCATGCAAATCTTTCGGTCGTTTTTTAACCCACTTCCCGTGATCCAATCAAGCTGACATTTTGCACACAGACTCGTTGTGCGTGACAATTTATTTTCGTGAAAAATGTTTTCCATAACTTTACACTTTTTAGGAAAAAAAATTATATTTAATTACCAATTGCTTAATGGTGGCAGGCAATCAGCTGACCCATAGGTGGCAGCCATCTCAAGCCAGAGGACGAGAGGACTCTAGCCGCCACGCATATAAAGGATTTATAGTGAAAAACTTTGCTTTTACGGGTTAATTTTTTTCACTTTATTTTCATTTATTATTATTATTTTATTGTTTCAACTACGTGACTTTTCCAAAAGACCCAAAGAATATGTGTTGAACTTCTTTCGCAGTGTACGTAGCCAACCGTGCTAATCAGTGGTACATTAACACCTCGCCACAAACGCCCTGTTGCTCATGAGCACAGCGACTCAAATGAATCAGGCGCAAGGTTTGCGTGATTAATGCTTAGAAAGTGGGGTCTATAATGAACAATATGGCTGAAGCTCGAGTTCTGTTCATTTAAAACCAAACGTGTTTATTACCAACCATACCTGGTGTTTGCACACAGATGCAGATTATGGGCGATGCGTTCTACACCATTCGGAATGTGATGTTGCAATGTGCAGCCACAGCTGCTGCAAAAATATTTGTCTCGGTTTGATCTACTGAACAATATCCACCGACCACACCGCACTCGCAACAATTATATAACTATGAACAAAAATATTAATTAATTAGGATGGTTTATTAAATATATTGTACGTAAGAAAATACAGCAATAGACGTAAAAATACATGGCAGTTTAATACGTAGGCTTTCGCAACCAATATCCATAATACAGGTTTTTTGTGTTGGATCGCGTAAATATATAATTGTGTCGTTAAACCTGCCACCACCTAACAGCCAGTTAGTAAGGTTTGTCACGTAAACAAACATGCCAATTCGTCACTAGTACAGCACACCGGTGTGTTGGAGAGCCAAGCCACAACATTTACAATTGGAGTACGACGTTTCAGTAATTATAACTAGCTTCATCAGGCAACAGCCAGATTTGGGAGAAGTCCACCTGTTTCGTTCCTAATATAGAGGCGTAGATGTGATGACAACACTTGTGCGCTCTTCTAGCGCAAAGTGGGGGGGGGGAGGATTAATGAATCAACGTACATTATACATGCACATTATGCAAGCCCATTGATCTTGTACTTATGGAGTGGGTTAAACTCAGGCGCAGACTGGAACTTGGGAGGCAACACTATTTATTAGATAACATAACAATTAACACTTTACATAACGACTTAAGGTGGTAGCCACCTTTCCTAACTTAACTAATACACGAGGATATTACATTACTGGACCAGGACAGCCCGACACGCTGCCTGGTCCACTAGCAGAGACCGGAGAGCTTCATCCCAGAGATGACCCAGCAGCATAGCAGAACAGCGCTGACCAGCCCAGCTCTCCGTCCAAACACCGCTCATAACCACTCCGGCGTGGCCAGCCCCGCCCCATGCCACGCCCCCCTTACCGATCCTTCGGGAAGGCCCGAACCCCAACCCCGTGACTCCCTTTGGGCCCCTGGCCCCCCTTTATACGGTCACGTGTCCTGTTGGGTTCACGCAGAGTGTCACGGCTTGACACGACCCCCGTGACACCTGCCTACGGCCCCCATACTGGGCCAATACAGTAGTGTCGTTCTACAACACTACACTTAGTGTCCATTGTACTAAAATAGCTGTACAGTACCAACGGTAATTTGATGATTCACTTCCATGCAGCACGAAGTCAGTAGCTATCCAAACGATTACAATAATCAATTTCGATTTAAAGCTTTTGTGACTGCAGGGTTCTTTCGGTAAAGTCACATAGAAGGGAAATCATAAAATAATAAAAACATTTACGTAATAAAATAAAATTATCACGACGTTTCGGCCACAACACAAGCAGCCGTCCTCAGGTGAAGAACAGAGCTGTCGGAAAAACAGCTTCCTAATGAACACTGCTAAGCTTGGCAGCGTGTTTTAAGCTAGGTGGGAGGAGCAGAGTGCCTTGACAAAGGAGTTTACATATCAACAGGAATTTAGCATATTGACGCTAAAGAACTGCAACTACCCTACGACCATATTTCAGATTTCTTTGGTGTTCTTTTAGTCTCGTGCTGATCATTCGTCCTGGTTGCCCAACATAGCATTCGGTAATAGAACAGCAAAGACATATTCAATAGTCCCTTTTGTGGGTTTCCATATGCCTTCTGAATTTGCCTGGCTGATCAAAGTTTCGTCCGCAGATGCCACACCATTGGTCAGGGGTCTCCTTGTGCGTTCTCATGTGGGACTCTAGGCATGATGGCAGTTGAAATGCTTTCCCACAGACTTGACAAGAGATTTGTTTTCTCACTCTAGTGACTATCGGAGTGAGGTGGAGTCGAGACGGGCGCTGGTGAGGCGTGGCATTTCCCAGCATGCGCCTTCGTTCCATGCGCGGTTGCTGTGATAGCAATAACTTCGTTGCACGCAGGTGTGCCCTTTGCAGAAGGTGCCATTGTCTGCAACTCTGCCTCCTCACCACCAGGACTCGACAAGCTGCTGCTGGTGCCATCCATGGCAAAGGCAATTCTCCCAGCACCATGACTCGCAGCCGAGTCGCTCTCACACACCTTCAACACCGCATTGGCAAAATTGTCGTCATTCACTATGCCACGTGCGCCCCTTGACACGGAGTTTTTTCCGTGGGTCTCCATGTGCCTTCTGAGTTTGTCGGGCTGATCAAAGCTTTGATCGCAGATGTTGCAGCTTTGACCACCAGTCTTGTGCATTCTCATGTGGGACTCTAGGCACCATGCCAGTTGGAATGTTTTCCTGCAGACGTCGCAAGAGATTCGTTTTCTCACTCTAGTGACTCTATCGGAGTGAGGTAGGGTCGAGACGGTTGCTGGTGAAGTGCCATCGATGGTAAAGGAAATTCTTCCAGCACCATGACTCACAGCCGAGTTGCTGGCTGATCAAATCTTCGTCCGCATATGCCGCACCATTGGTCATGGGTCTCCTTGTACGTTTTCACGTGGGATTCTAGGCACCATGCCAGTTGGAATTTTTTCCCACAAACGTCACAAGAGATTAGTTTTTTCCCTCTAGTAACTCTATCGGATTGAGGTGGGGTTAAGACGGTTGCTGGTGAAGCGCCATCGATGGTAAAGGAAATTCTTCCAGCACCATGACTCACAGCCGAGTTGCTGGCTGATCAAATCTTCGTCCGCATATGCCGCACCATTGGTCATGGGTCTCCTTGTGCGTTTTCACGTGGGATTCTAGGCACCATGCCAGTTGGAATTTTTTCCCACAAACGTCACAAGAGATTAGTTTTTTCCCTCTAGTAACTCTATCGGATTGAGGTGGGGTTAAGATGGGTGCTGGTAAAGTGCCATCGATGGTAAAGGAAATTCTTCCAGCACCATGACTCACAGCCGAGTTGCTCTCGGACATCTGAAACAAAAGACAAAGGTCAAGCGCATTACACCTGTGTCATATGTGGACTCACAAATGCATACATATGTAACGGCGTAAGTAGCTCAGGAGACGTTTGACGGAGGCAACACGTATTTATTAATAAATGGGTACTATACAGTACGTAGCGCACCCTAACACAGGAAGGGGTAACACTTAATGGTGCGTTCTCATGTGGGACTCGAGGCATGATGGCAGTTAAAATGCTTTCCCACAGACTTGGCAAGAGATTTGTTTTCTCACTCTAGTGACTATCGGAGAGAGGTGGAGTCGAGACGGGCGCTGGTGAGGCGTGGCATTTCCCAGCATGCGCCTTCGTTCCATGCGCGGTTGCTGTGATAGCAATAACTTCGTTGCACGCAGGTGTGCGCCCTTTGCAAAAAAGTGCCATTGTCTGCAACTCTGCCTCCTCACCACCAGGATTCGACAAGCTGCTGCTGTTGCCATCCATGGCAAAGGCAATTCTCCCAGCACCATGACTCGCAGCCGAGTCGCTCTCACACATCTTCAACACCGCATTGGCAAAATTGTTGTCATTCACTATGCCACGTGCGCCCCTTGACATGGAGTTCTTTACGTGGGTCTCCATATGCCTTCTCAGTTTGTCGGGATGATCAAAGCTTTGATCGCAGATGTTGCAGCTTTGTCCACCAGTCTTGTGCATTCTCATGTGGGACTCTAGGCACCATGCCAGTTGGAATATTTTCCTGCAGACGTCGCAAGAGATTCGTTTTCTCACTCTAGTGACTCTATCGGAGTGAGGTAGGGTCGAGACGGTTGCTGGTGAAGTGCCATCGATGGTAAAGGAAATTCTTCCAGCACCATGACTCACAGCCGAGTTGCTGGCTGATCAAATCTTCGTCCGCATATGCCGCACCATTGGTCATGGGTCTCCTTGTGCGTTTTCACGTGGGATTCTAGGCACCATGCCAGTTGGAATTTTTTCCCACAAACGTCACAAGAGATTAGTTTTTTCCCTATAGTAACTCTATCGGATTGAGGTGGGGTTAAGATGGGTGCTGGTGAAGCGCCATCGATGGTAAAGGAAATTCTTCCAGCACCATGACTCACAGCCGAGTTGCTCTCGGATATCTGAAACAAAAGACAAAGGTCAAGCGCATTACACCTGTGTCATATGTGGACTCACAAATGCATACATATGTAACGGCGTAAGTAGCGCAGGAGACGTTTGACGGAGGCAACACGTATTTATTAATAAATGGGTACTATACAGTACGTAGCGCACCCTAACACAGGAAGGGGTAACGGCCCCTTCACCTGGTCTATCCGAGGCAGTGTCCCTTGGCTAACGTTTCCCCGTTAGCTCCTACACTCCTCTAACTCAGACCATCCTAGTAGAGGCTAACTGACCTGGCCCAGCTTCGGCTCAGGTCCGACCCTCAGCCACATGAGCCTGGCCCTCACAAGGACACAGACCTCGCTGCTCTGAGGTCGCCCCTGGCTTGCCCTGCTCGGCTCTTATAAGAGCAGCGAGTCAGGGTAGTCCCAGGGCTAGCTAGCTGGTCTTCAGTCTTCACTGGTTCTTCTGCTCCAACGACTGCCTTGAGCTCTCTCGCGCACCGCCTTATATACCCAACTGCCCCCCCGAGGGGCGGGGCTGTATGCGGACGTTGATGTAGACACCCCAACGTAACGGCTTGCTAGACCCCTCTACGTAATACCTCTACGCCAGGCATGTCCAAAGTCCGGCCCGTGGGCCAATCACGGCCCGCGGTCAGAGTTCATACGGCCCGCAGCTTCGGTCTTATAATGTGTTATTTATGGCTCGCTAGCTCTGTCAGAATAAATAAATCATTAAACTTTAAAGATGTTATTCCTCTTTCTGCAACACGGTGGCAGCACCATTCTAATGCTCTCTGGCTGAATGCGCTGAATGTTAATCTTCAAGGGAAAGATGCAGTGGTGAGCCAGCTATATGCTCACACCAAGGCCTTTGGAACCAAACTGCAACTTTTCCAAAGACACTTGTCCCAAACAGAGCCCTGCACCACGCACTTCCCAGCTTTAAAAGAGGTCATTGACAGTTTATCACAGGACAACATCGGTGCGCAAATGCAACAGCTATCGCATTTCTTTCTGTGGAATTTAACAAACGCTTTCGGGACTTTGCAGTTATTGAAAAGGACATGTTGCGCTTTTCTCTTTTCCCATCTCCGTGGACCCTGATGATGCTTCTCCACAGCTGCATCTGGAGCTCATTGAGCTGCAGTTTGACGATGAGTGCTGCGGGAAACACCAGCAGTGTTCTCTTGTTGACTGGACAAAAGCAGGTTTCCAAAAATGCGGTCATTCGCTAATAAAATGCTGATGTTATTCGGTTCTACATATTTGTGTGAGCAAACATTCTAAGTCATGAACTTAAATAAGAACCGATTTAGATCAAGGATGAGTGACTCCAAATTGCGTGGCATTTTATGCATCTCAACCATTGCCCTCAAGCCTGATCTGGTCTCTTTACTGAAATGTAGATCTCAGTATCACCCTTCTCATTAGTGTCAGCAAGTTATCTGTTCCTTGATCAATCTGAAATTGAGTGTTTTGAACGGTAACATCTGTCACTATTAACAGTGAAAAGCCTAAAGCACACTAATGCACTTGGACTTATGGCACTTGTTTTTTTTAAACTCTTGAATAAGATTTGGTTATAACTGTTGATGTTATGTACCTGTAGATGTGACACAAACTCTTGCTTTCTGAAAGATCTTATAAAAGACAAAATTCACTTGTTTTAAAGTTTAATGATAACAGACCACTTTGCATTACTTATAACTCCTGTTTAAAATGTTCATGAGGCAAATTCATTTAACTCATGGAAATTCTATACAGTTTGTTAAATGTTATCTGACTGAATGAAAGGCAGAATTGTGTATTTAGAGTTGTTCACGTCAGGTAAAGGTAATTGTGACAATGATAATTGTTTTATAACGGTGTGTTTTCACGTAACTTTTGTGGTAAAAATGTCGGAAGGAACTATTGGCCCCCGGGCATCTTCACTTTATCAAATTTGGCCCTCTTTGCAAAAAGTTTGGACACCCCTGCTCTACACATAAGGTGACACGATTCATTATAACAGATTCATTATAACAGAACTCCTCAATAGTGCAGATCCTATCTATTTTACTCCTTATCCACCCAAATAAGTTCCCTTTGGTTCTTTCGGTAAAGTCACGTAGGTAGAAAAATAAAATGAAAAATAATATATCACGACATTTCGATCGCAACACAAGCAGTCGTCCTCAGGTGGAAAAATAATCCAGCAGTAGAACTGCTGAACCAGCGAGAGAGCTGTTACAACAAGAGGTTAAATATGTGGCGAAGGGCAAGCAGGTGGGGTCTGAGCTGGAAAGGAATTCCATCCCCGGATGCAAGCATGTCAGTTGTGTTAATGGGGGAGATTAAGGAGAGATTAGTATGAAATAAGTTTCCGTCGCCGCATAAGAGTATCGTGCTTGCATATGCACACAGCAGTGTTAATGGGAGATTAGCACTATGTTGATGGGAGAGATTAGGCAGAGAGATTAGGGAGATTAGCAAGTTAATGTCATGTCTATGTGTAACAAGCTGCGGCGCTGACAACTGCGCTGTGAGAGGCAAGCGCATCAACGCAAGAGAACCACCGCAACGGTGGTCGTGCTAGTGAGACACACAGCCCATCACACAGCCAGAACCATCGATACATCGAGGCTCAGGGAGCAGAGGTGGCCATGTTAGTGAGACCCCAGCCTGTTAATGCCGAGGCACCCAACAGGGTAATGCAACTCAGAGAGTCGGAGATAACAGCCAAACGGCAGGAAGGATGGAAGCACCACAGAAAGTTACGACTTTGCTTAGTTAATAACGTCGTTACAATTATTGCTCAGCTTATACCCATCTTCTCGGTTGAAATTGTCTCCGTGTTTCTATATATGGATGGCTTCATGGACAAATCTTTGATGGTAGCCCGAACGTTTGTAGAGTACCTTGGTCTCGGAAGAAACAATATCGTGCGAGCCCACCGCGTTATAACAATGATCATCCACGGCAGAGGTATCGGTTCTGCCGTGTTTCACATCTGCCTTGTGTTCGCGAACACGGTCCGAGTTTCCCAAATGTAACTGCTACCGCAGACACAACTTAGTTTGTAGACACAAGGGTATTACATGTCAGGAATGACATCCTTCACAGTTGGGATCAAATTACGCATTTTGTGTACTATATTGAATTGGACCTGGATCTTGTGTTTGTTTAAGATTTTGGAAATATTTTTGGTGACACCTGCTATGTATGGCAAAGTGATGGTTTTGATTGGGTCCTCAGATGGTTGCCTCCCCATGGCTGGAGATACAGCTTTGCAGATTGTGCGGTCTGAGTATTCATTCATCTTGAGGGCTTGGTGTATGTGTAGTGCCGTAGATGGGCCACACTTACCGGCAGTGGTGGACAGGGCCCATCTGCAGGTACCTCGGACCCCCAGGGGAGAGGCCACTGTGCCAGCCCAAGAGGGGGGGGGGCTGCTGGGGGCTCTAGGATCCTAGGCAGCTAAGCCCTCGTCGCCAGGCCTTAGAATCCCTGACAACCCAGACAGCTAAGCCCCTTGGCGCCACCAACGGGGGGCTGTGGGGGATCTGTGATCCCACACAACCCCACCCCTCGATGGGCAAGAGGGATAAAAGGGCCGCTCCCTAGCCGATCGGGACCAGTCGCAGCTCAATACCCAATACCAGCCAGCTTAGGACCCTGGACCCCCTCGTCCCGCTTGTAAGAGCTGGGACGCTGTGCGGGCCAGTGGTGGGACTCTGGGACTCCCGGCTCTACGTCCTTGGAAGGGCGAGTTCCGAGGAAGCCAGAGTCTAGACCCGCACCTTGGCTGAGTCGGGTCAGGTAGCCTCCCCTAGGGTAATTGTAGCCTGGAGGACCCGAGAGCGTAGCCAGTCAGACACGCTCGGAGTAGGCTGTGTCCCTAGGCTGTAACAGAGTATCAGGACTGTTGGAGTGTTGTATCGTAATAAAGAAGTTACCTCTACAAGTGTCTCCGGAACCCATTACATATGTGCTCAAGTTCACTGGCTAAGTGGCGCTGGTCGGAGATGCAGCAGATTATTTTTTTCTGCCTGAGGACGACCGCTTGTGTTGCGATTGAAGCGTCGTGATATATTATTTACTTATTTATTTTACTTACGTGGCTTTACCGAAAGAACCAAAGAGTATGGATTTCTGCAGTCACGAAAGCTCAACATCAACACCCAAGTAAGATTTTGTATATGAACAGCAATGACTTAACTATCTCCATTTTCCCAATGCTACCCACCAGAGATCCTTTCTGTATATACACAACAGCAAGCTAATTATGGCACCATACTTTCAGTCCCTATTCGTGACACACTTGACTCCCAATCCTCATGTAAGATTGCAATATAATTTCTGCATGAGGGCCCATCAAAAAGTGTTGAGACTGGACACTTTTTTCCTAAAAACTATGTAAAATTGTCTTAATTCAAAGTCCAGTATAGTACTATTCGTAGCACTCATAAGTGAACTTCATTATTGCTCATGCTAATTATTACAATGTTAACTATTTACACAGGAAGGCCTCATTGAGTCTAAAGACTGATTTTTGTCAGAAGTTTCCCATTGCATTGAGATATTTGGCAATTACATTAATGAGCTTTTGGCTCTGTGTGAGTAGAACCCAGAGAGACCCCCCCCCCACCTTGCACATGGGGAAATAGCACAACTCTGCACAGATTCTACCCACACTCGATAAATAATTCAAACCGAGTTGTTTTCTTTTTACCGTTGTACTGTATAGAATGATTAAGTATAAATGCATCTTTATATTAAACTATTCTGAAAGATGTGTCATTTATTTGCAAATGAGAATGTAATGTCGCAGATGCGACCACAGGCCAACTTGAATATGCATGTAGTTTCTGGGTCTCTTCACTTCACCAACCCGCATTGACCAGCGTGGTGAAGTATGATTAAACAATTCCCACGACTGACATTGTGTGGGGGAGGCCTCTATCAAACGCTGCATCGACAAGGTGCTGATATGTCACGACATTGTATGGTAAGTCCGTTCTCTAGCCAATACGAGAATTATATGTAGAAAGATGATGCGGTACACGATGTTTGTGTGCGTACGTTCAGTGTGTGTATCACATGCACAATTACATCAGGTCGCGATTATGCTCAAACATCACGAACAACTCTCGACGTCTCCAGAGCCTGAACATTTCAAGTAGACACTGACCCTTGCCACGATTTGTATTTTACCAGGTAAGGGCCACGGGGCCATGTAGCTCTATTTCAGAAGAAACCTGGCCAGAAGTGAAAACTAAACGAAGTGGCGTATGTGGACATTTATAGCAACCAAGTACTCTAAACTCACGTTTCTAAATGTGTCGAGGGGAAAGCCGAAGGACCAGGAGAAGAGGCTATGCGACCACGGGGGAAATAAAAATATACAAATACAGAGCAGTTGTCAGGGTCGGGATGGAACTTCCACGCTGCTGTAGGCCTGGCGAGGTAGTTAACATCTCGCCACCGTGGCGCCCCTTATTAAAAACTTAGCCATGTCTAGCAAGGTTATTGACTCGCATCACTCGACTCACGGCACGACAAGTGATGTATTAAACAAAACAATAAAGTAGAGAGGCGCTACTGACATTTAACAATGTTCTTAATTTAAAGCTTTCGTGACTGCAGGGATTCATGTTCTTTGTTATTTCGGTAAAGTCGACTGGAACACAAGCAATCATCATCAGGTGTGAAATCCACAGAAAGAAAATTTGGAAAAAGTGTTGGTCTTTCCTAACATTAGCACCAAGGACAGCGATTTGGCAGTTTGCCAGATGGACGAGTCCATCTATGTTCGGAAAAGAGAAGGGGGGAGTAGAAAATGGAATGCGGTCTGAAAGTCACCGTAATCGTGAACACAATCAATTAAGACCCGAAATGGTTGATTAAATCCTTCCAATGATTGCTAAGCCAGAAACCATCTTCTCGGTTGAAATTGTCTCTGTGTATGTGGGTTGCCTCATGAACGAACCTCTCATGGTAGCCAGATGGCTTGCAAAGAACCTCCAAGACAGAGGTTCTTTGCAAGCCATCTGACTATCATGGCCTCCTTTAGGGTTATGGTGGTTCTTTCGGTAAAGTAACGTCGATAGAAAATAAAAATGATCAAATAAAATAAAAATACAAAATAAAAATATGAAATTTAAAATAATTAAAGCAAAAAACCCACATTCATATTCTTGGTTCTTTCAGGAAAGTCACGTAGTTAGAAAATGAAAATAAAAGTAATGAAATACAACTTTTAATTTAAAATAATGAATTTAAAATAATACAAACTTGTATTATTTTCAATTCATGATTTGTATTTTTAATTTTATTTTATTATTTTAATTTTCTATCGACGTAAAGAATATGGCGTGGAGATGCTGCCATCTGCTGGCCACCAACGTGGCGTGCAGATGCTGCCAGGTGGGATTTGAGAGGTG
>NW_027614444.1:0-26338 GCF_965212315.1 Lampetra planeri | reverse complement strand
CACTTGCCAAAAAAACATTCCCTGCACACCAAAACATAAGTACATAAGGAACAGAGATAAATGTCATTTTAAATGTTTCCTCATTCATTTAGACAATGATTCATTCATTTAACTGACTCATTTAACTCTCTCATTGGATTACAATTCCAATGAGGTCTCCACTCCAGAACTGTAATATCTCTGACCGGCTCCAGGGATGATGACCTACTGCACTTCAGTGATGTCACTTTTAGGTGATATTTCATTAATTAATGAGATCTTAATTCCAAGTGTCATATTTGATTTTAGCAAAGAATTCCATTCACAAGGTCCATTCTGTGATGATTATTTTCTACAGCCATTGTCCTGTAATCATCACACCTTGAAAGAAAGTGATAACTACTGATTAAAACTATACTTCCAGTAAAACAGATCAGCACTTTCTACAGCGTAGGAGCCTCAATTACAGAGATTTGACACTTTGCCAGTGATGCAAATTTGATAACGAGCATCCTGTGTCAAGCGGTGGAATCAAGTCTGCAGGAAAATAGACATCAAATACTTCACCAGCCAATTCCCTCCCGGGTTCTTGTGTGGAATACTGATGAGGCTGCGTCTGCGGCTCAGAGAGCTCAACCCTGAGAGCCTCTCCAAGCCGTTGACTCTGTCTGCACCGTTCAACATGGATTTGTGCATTAGAACTAACCCAATAAGACCATGTGATTTAAGCCTATTTAAGACATTTTTTAAAAACCTGCATGCCACATGAATGACTATTAATGACACATTAACAGCAGGTAACTGTCCATGAGCATAACATGTCGGGTGCTGCATGTTCTATCAACGTACAATGTTTTTTTACATTTGTGTAATAATCATTCTTGATACTCGTCTTTTGCGCTGTGCCCAGGAAGATTTTTTTCATTGCAGAGATGATGATTGAAACCATTTAGTGTTTAGTGCTAAGTGTTCGTCTGCACATTCACTTATTGCACTTGAATAACTCATAATGGTGACTGAATGAATGCATAGAACAAATGCTGTACATTCAAGTCAAGGCATTGACAAAAATCAATATAAAACATCGGCCCTGCAGACTGAAAAAACATTCTCCCACAGAGAAAAGAAAATATCCTTCAATGATTTTTTTTTTCCTGCCTTTGTGTTGTACTGAATCTTTCTCCATGAGATCATTGGTTGTAAACGGTTCCTGTACATAGTTTACTTACATCATCGCTAGTGCTGTTGAGATTGTAACCACAGTTCATGGCGATGTCAATAGGATGCATCTCAGTCCATCCATCCCGTGTGCACGTTTTAGACAGGTTACCTTGAGATGGAAGAGAAAGAAAGTCAAACAGTCTCTAATTTATCCAGCAAAAAATGTTTTATTTATGATGATTTTTTTATGATTTTTTTAATATGATGAAATGGTCCTGGTGAATGAAATGATGTCGGTACACAACGTCGGACATTCACATGCCTGCATTTGTCTTTATTCAACAATTATAGATATGAATGGAAGAATGGAGCAGCATTGCTTTACACACATTGAAGGTATTATGGGTTTATTAAATGGCAGTATACCTTGTGTGCTTTATAAATATTATCACTGATATACACACCACTGCTGGATACAAAACCATTAAAAGAAAGGGATGTTTTCTTTTAAAACAAAACACGATTCACCCTGTAAAAATCATGTCGTGTCAACAGCACAAAAAACACTGAAGGAAACATAAAGACTTTAATTAAACTTGTTTGTTACTTGGTATAATAATTACTCCATAATAGGGACTAGGACATGATCCTTGACACTCATTTGATCATTGGTCATCTTTTGGTATGTGGCCTTTAACACTATATACGCATTTTTGCTCATTTGCAAATCTTTGCTCAGATAACAACCAATAAAAGGATAATATCAGTAAGATTCTCAGACAAATCAAGTGATCTGATGATGGCATTAAAGCGGTGACGTGCAGTCAGGAGAGGCAGGTGAGCTATCATGGAAAGAAAAAAAAAATGGAAAATGGAAAAAAAATACATTACATTTTTTCCAGTGATTTGTACCGTAAAGTTATTTTCCATTAACTGTCACCAGCTCTAGATGATTTGTACCCACAATTGCTGAAACCCTGAGAAATGACATGTGGTGAGTCACCAGCTGTCGGAGCCTCACCGGGAACTGACAATGACTGCTGGCTGCTAGCAGGGAGAGAGGACTGATGTCATTGGATGTCGCTGTTTAAAAATGTTCAAACACTTGGATATGAACTAAATTTTACATAGTTTAGTTGATGTACACAATGTACAGTGTTTTTTTAGTCAACCACGGTATGTGCTGTGCATCACTATTTGTGTGCTGAGCGATGGTCAAATGGCTGAGAAGAGACACACCAGGTAAAGGCAGCAGTTCTCCCTGCCTCATGCTAGGGGGGTCGTAGTGAGTCCAGGGATTCTTCGAGACTCCTGAATCAGAATCAGTGGCAGCTGATACAATTTAGAGTAAATGAGTCAAGTCAGCGTCCATTTGTTTTCACTTTACTCATACAATTTTCTAAACTGGACTTTCAATGGAAGAAGGAGGTAATGATTAAAGAAGACCAACGGTCTCCATGGAAACAGAGACTTTACAACTGAGGGAAGATAAGGAACAGTTCTACAAACAAGTTCTGATGCTTTTGTTCAGAGGGAGCGAAACATAGACTTACTCGTACGTAAAGACTGAAATAACATTTTAATTAAATGGTCCCGAATGTAAAGATGCATGTTAAGAATGCTGATATGAGACTGTTGTAAATCTGACTGGGATGAAGTCAACGCCTCACCATGAACCTCACCGCACATCACTGTGTTAACGTTAGTCAGGGGTCACCACATTCTACACTATTAAGCATCAATGAAGAGAAACATGAACATCTGTACCAAACATTATTTATTCATTCTCCTCTGAACCAAAAGTGGAGTGACTGACCAGACTTTCATCCCCTGCAGGAAAAGGTCAGACTGCAGCAGCATGAGAGTACATCATCCACAAAGGTCAAATCTCTAAAACACAAAGTTGCTTTTGGGAACATTCACAGGTGATCGTTTCTGTTTTAGGAATAAGATATTTCTTTGTCAACGTTAATTGAAGGTAACCCGTTTTGTGAATATAGTCTGTTATTCATGGGATTCATTCATGGTTTATTCATTTGTGGGGCATCAAAGGTTCACGGGGAGCATCTCAGCCCACATGTGTACCGAATGTGAACGGCAGCCAAGATGCTCTGTGCATGTAAACATAGGAAGTTTAATGTTATCATTTGCAGGCAATGAACTGTGGGCGATGTGGGGTGGGATCAGGAAATGAATTTGTGTGTTCTGCTTTATGAATTGAAGAACTATTTCTTATTATTTTTTTATATATAATGTAATTATATATTAAATAAATATATTTTTTATATATTATATTACTATTTATGATTATTATTTCTTCATATTATATCCTCAGTATTTTCCTCTTCTATGCACAATACATCCATGCACACACAGTGAATTACATGATTTTAAGAGTAATAATCATTATGGCCATACATGTTTACTGTCCTTATCATAACAGTGAATGTGGAGCACCATCATGTGCAGAAAAACTGCAGAGACAAAGTCAGACCAATGGTGCTGAGATTCTTCGTCATTGGTGTTTTTCTCTCTCTTTTGAAGAGACTCATGGTTGTGGCTGACGTGTCACACTGTCCACATATTTGAAATCTTAGTCAGTAACAATCTTAGTCAGTAACTTCAAAGGTCACAGCAGAGGAGTGAGCGTAGTGAGAGCACAGTAAATGTGGCGCACTGACAGGAAAACTGTCGAGAAAGAGACAAACCCATTGAGCTGCTGGGTTATGGTCACCTGGGACATGGGGGAACCATCAAGTGGTCTGTCTAAACGGAACTGGTCATATTAAAAAAAAAAAAACACTAAAGTGACACTTAATCCTTCTGAATCACAGTTCTCATGGGAAATAATGTCGGCAAGAAACAAAGACTTTATTTTCAATGTTCCATGTTACAGGTCAGATGTTATGGGCTCTCATGGCCATCACATTACGCAGCATTGTGTACTGTAAAGTCAATTGTTCAACCTTTCACCACTGGAAGAAGTAATAACAACGTAGGCATGACTGATTGCAGAGCCAGACACAAGGAGAGGCTGGTGGCAGTCATCAAATCACCAACCCAATCAACAACAAAAAAAGCTACTTTCTACGTCACAGCTGACGGAGACGGATGCACAGCTGGTTCACTTTTGTATAGAAAATGTACGTCACTCGGGTCACGTGATGTATATGCAGTCGGATCGATGTGTGAGATTTTGATCTTTTACTACCTGCTGTACGCTGCATTATATTTTCTTTTCTTTCTTCTTTTTTTTTTAGGTCAATCCACCACTGTGGTGTCCCCGATCCAGCAGCAGGTGGTCCAGAGATCAGAATCAAACAAACACTGACTCAGCGGTAGATCAACGTACTGCTGAGACTCAGTCATGGGAAAATCTTTCATTTAATTTCAATCATCATTCACACCTGGAATAGAGAAGAAAATGTATGCCCCACTGTGTTCTGCACAACATTGCAGTGCAACTGTCAGATGTGAGGTGATGTTTGCATTATTATTATTGTTATTATCATTATTAAGTTATATTCCGGTAATGGATGTCTGCCCTCCAGTAGGTTTATTGGGTCCTTTGTTATATGTAATTGCACACCACCTGACATGTGGACAATATTTTGTCATCAGGGCCCATTGCTAGAGTCCCTCTGAGTGTGTTCTTCTTTTCCTCTCATTACACTGTGCAAGAACAAATAATGTAGATAGGTCCTTGCAATCGTCTTTCTATCTATTAACTCGATATTTTCTGTGGCTCTGTGTAAAAACTGTAAATACATTCCAGAAACACATCCAGCAGTCCTCAGAGATCTTTAGACCAGGGAGTTGATTCACTGGACATTTTCACCTCCTGTATAGAACAAATAAGTGATGACAGCTTTTGGTTGATAGATTTTTCAGACGTGCTGTTGCACCTCAATGGCTCTGTGAGATATGGATTTTTGTTTAATAAGAACTTTGTCTCTCTGCAAGCTCAATATGAATTGTAACACACTGATGGCTCAATTAGACCCTCTTATCTGATAATGCCAGGGTGAACTCACCATCAGTAAGAGAAGATTAATTTGAAAGATTTTTTTTTTAAATGAGATCCATTAAAGTAAGTAATTCAGTCTGTGTAGTTCTGGTATCTGAGTTTTCCCCCAAAATATGATGTGAAATTTGATTGAATAAGTGCACTTAGTTGAAAATACATGTTTGGAAGCAGCACAGCCAGGGGTGAAGCTATGAAAGGAAAAGAACAGACCATCTGGAATTATTTATTCATGGAAATTATAATTAACACAAGTGTCTTATTCTCTTATTCTCTCTCAAGACCCTGTCAGCCCACCACTGGTTAAAATTAAAATGATTTCACTCAACATCCTCTGTGTCCCTTGCAGCACAGCCCGATTGCCGAACTCCAAAAGAATATTACATTTTTGGTCACTGTCTGAGAAAAATGGGCAAGGGGCAAGAATGGGAATTTTCCGGTGTAGGTTCATATAGAGTTCATAAATACTGTTTAATCAGCTGCTTCTCCATGACCAGTGTACTAAAGTATTCATATCAGCTTGTGATTTGGCATTTCGTCAAAATATGTTTCATTTTCTTATTAAGAAATATTTGAAACCCTGGTAACTTTGAAGGTCAAAACA
Organism: Lampetra planeri; assembly: GCF_965212315.1. Taxonomy (NCBI): domain Eukaryota; kingdom Metazoa; phylum Chordata; class Hyperoartia; order Petromyzontiformes; family Petromyzontidae; genus Lampetra; species Lampetra planeri. The sequence continues at coordinate 20,570 of NW_027614444.1, read as the reverse complement.
GAGGAGTGAATGACTGAGGAGTGACAGCTCAAATGGGCTCTAACGCATACATTGGACTGATTCTCTGACATTTGAGGGAGTGATGTTCTTTATACGTAGTTACGAATAGTTGTATTTTGTAATATCCTTGCGTGGGTGACTCCACACTCTGAGTTTGAACATTACACACCTGAAAATTGTTTGAATTCAACATTCAGTTAAAGATACTAAAATGGGACGGAATAGAAATAAACATAAGGGAAAAAAATGAAGAAATTAACAGGTGATAGCACAAAATGCAACCCAATTTATTTAAAGTCTCTTTAGACACCCTTTGTGGGCACATTACTACTATTAGTTGTCACTTCACTCCGTTCCAGCTTGAGTCCAGGGAGAGCAGTGGAGCAGCTACCTACTGTTTGTAGTCACCATGAGCCTGGTGAACATGTGAAGTACAAGAGGAATTGAGATGGAAGGTCGTGAAACAACTTTAGTCCTCGTAGAAATAACAGGACAAAAAAACAACATGCCGTATTCATCACAGCATCAGATGAAGGTCCTTCATGTTTTTTCAGCACAAACTTGTCTTAGATCATAGAAATGCACAAAAACTACCGTTGCTTATAGATCAGGAAAGTCATTTGGTTGTGAGTACGGAGAAATGCCGGAAGAAAACGCTCTTGAATGCTCGTAGTTCTCAGAAAACCTCCACAGTGGGTAGATCCTCTCATAATTGAGCATAACCGTCCTGTTGTTGAAACTTTAAGGCAATATTTCTCTTTCTTATCTGGGCTAGACTCCCTTCCTGCCTAACTTTATCCTGTCATCATTCCAGATTAAAAGATGATCCGGTTTCCTCTAGTTTTCATGCACTCCTACTGTGAGTTTATGTGCACATTTACATTTTGTGAAGGCCATAACCTGGATAACATTTTTATTCTTCTTTGAGGAACCTGGTAGTCCTAAATGCACTAAATACATTAAGTGCACTCTAGTTTACACTATAGAGGACATTTATTTCTAAAGGTTATGTGCTTGTTGTTTGAGCTTTTTGAAGAGCTTGAGGTAAAGTGACATTTCTTCTGTAATTCAGGAGCTTTATAACATTAACAGGTGCTCTCTTCTATAAAATGAATTTACATGAGACTCCTGAATCCACAACCACTCTGAAAAAGATGCAGACTACATTAAAACCAATTATTTCCTATTGTTTAAACAATGTTTCTGTAACTTGTTCATTATTCTGTTATTGCTGCAAATCTAAGGGAAAAAATGTATTTGTGTGCATACTGTAAGTAGATTGAGGATAAATGTGTTTACCTTTGTGCTGATCGTTGAAGTAACTGAAGTAAGCGGGACATGAAATTGTAACAACCTCTCCGACTCTCGCTGATGGCCAGCAAGTGATTATATCCCACATGCCTGGGCAGCCTGACCGGAGACAAAACTGTTAACGTGGCATCATTGGAAACACAAACATATTTAACATGACACAGTCACATAATAATAACAAAATAGGACTATATGCTTTCATCTGTTAATAAATGTAGAAATAGTAGAAGAAAACACTATGATTTGATTTTCAAATGTGTTATCAACAATGCAATAGAAAGACATCTACTGTGCTTGTTCAGGAACAAAAGAAAAAACGGATAAGCTCCCCTACTTTCAGTGTGTGTCTGTCTTGTATTTTGATCCATTAGCTATTCTAAAAGGGTTGATTTGAATGTCAGGTATTGTTACTTTGAGCTCAGTGTGTGAATATACACAAGGCTCTGCTGGCATCTGCCTCAACGTCCTGGTTGAAACAAAAACACACCGTCACTCGTTACGTCATCCTATCAGTCAATATTCTAACAAAGCGCTTCGTTTCTATAGCACATTTTAACAAACACATAATATCAAAATAAAAAAACGCATTTAGCTGTATAAAAAACAGATAAACAGATCAGTAAAAGACAAAGACCTCAAGTAAAAAGTAAAAGTAAAAATGGCTTTTAAAATAACGAGAATGAAGATTCCCAGTTGGGACCAGTTTGACGTGAGGTGGCAGATCGTTCCACAGTTGCAACTAATGTAAAAGCTCATCGCCTCTGCTTGTGTGTTTCTGTGACGTAATAAATTACAAAATCTTATATCAACATCAATTCTAACATGTGGCTGGTGTGAAACTCCATGCAAGCTTGTTTCAACCCCCCACCGCGCCTCCCCTCCCCTCCCCCACTCTGTACTTGACTTCTTATCGCCCTATCTGCTTCCTCGACAGGAAGGTAGTGGAAGATGCTGTCTGAGGTCGCATCTCTAACACTGTAAGTCGATTAGTGCTGTGTGACAAACCATACGTTCACATGGTTATGTAACACCACAGTCAATATACTCATGACACTCAAACTAAACAGAGATCCTCAGAAAAAATCTTTCCAGAAGATGTTCACATGCTTTGATGGCAGGTGAAGATACAATAGGTATATCAACATATGATGGACACACTTACAGGATGATTTGGCAAGACAAAAACTATGTTGTTTTGGAGCTATGGAGCTTTATTCTTCCTGGGTTTGAGGGATATCTATCAGACTCACAGTCTCTCTTGTGACTTTTCTTACCTTTCACCATCACTGTGAATATAAGATATTTTATATTTTACTTTAAAATGATACATCTGTGTCTCTCAAGGAACCAAGAGGTAAAAATACAGACCATTTCATGCTACGTAGCACATTAGGATCTCTATTGTCTTTTTTCCTTTTTTTATAATGATGCTTTCCATATTCTCCCACTCTTCGTGCGTTTCCTCCTGCACACACTGATCAGTGAGAGGAAAGACCAACCTGAAGTGATGTTCCCAGAGGTGATGTTCTCGCAGCGCTCCCTCTCCATCTCGATCTCATTTACCACGTCACACATCTGTAGCAGTAACACCTGTTGAAGAGGCAGAAAACCTTGTGAGAAAGAATCAAAAATGCATCATCACATTCCAACTGGGCGCTGAAGAGGTCGTACAGAGCAGGTCGAACACTGACAGATGTGTTATATGCAAAGGAATCTGCCAGTAAATGTTTTATTTAATCTCATTGTGTTTCGATTGATCCTCTTCTAATGAACACTTCAGAATATTCCCTGTCTGACATCCAAGCGTAGCCTGCCAAATAGACGCTATCACGCAAGTGGATTAGGAAGTGGAGAGGGGCGTCATCTTCTGCGGTATTGTTCATCTGTGTCAACAGGGGCTGGAAAATGAGGGCTGACAGCCGCTGGGGGAGAGCCAGTGGGTCAATGAAAATGTGTAAAACGGGCAAAGAGTTGTTTGCAAAGGTCAGTGGCGATGAAGAGAAACGGTCAGCAGCAGCGTTCCTTCAGAGACAATCTCTCAAAGACAGTGTTCATAATTAGATCTGAAGACCTTGGTGCTGCCAAACGTCATCATTGATTGTCTCTCATCAACATGGCTGGTTCAGTCCAGCATTGATTTGTCAGCATGTCTGACAGTGTTTTTAATCACACAGCTTTCAGGAGCAGACGAGAGAAACACTGCTAACAAGGGGAAACTGCATCGTGAAGAACACCTCTCCAATGACCTTGCAGCAAAGCAAAAAGTGAGTCAAGATGCTTGACGCAGAAGCAGTGGAAAGCTGCTTTTTGTCACTTCAACGGGTAAAGTAACGGGATCTAGACGTTCAGCAATAGGCCGATCAGTGTCTCATCCCTCAGGCCCACCATCAAACTTCCTCAGGGAAATTAATTCATGAGTTATCAAAGATCAAGTACAAATTGTTGATGAGGGAAGCGTTCCGTTAACTAGGACTGAGTCGTTGACAGTGTGTGATCTGTCAACGAATCATTTGTGAACGATCCGTCTGAAGTCCAGGCACTGCATTGGTAGGACACCCGGGAGAACCAGACCCACATCTACAAAGATGTCAGGTCTGGCAACGAGCGAACTCCAGCGCTGTCAGAATAGCACTGCACGTACCGGATAACGCTAAGACCAATCTGCGCAACAAACAAGATCACATTATCAGAAGGAAGGAAACGAGTCAATGGCAGAGTCAAACTGATTCAAACCACCGCTCTTCAGCAGCAGCAGCCATCTTTGTCATGTACATCCAACCACATCCAACCACACAGCACCAGCATCATCCTGCTAAGCCCCATCCACAGACCACAGACATGGCTCTGAGCCTGCCTACATCACATCAGGCCCATGTGATTGATTTACTGGCAGTGTTACCGAGCTCCATCAGCTTATTAACAGACATATATGGAAGTTCATCTGTGCCACCAGACTTCAAATCGCTAAATCTGAATTTTAGGACCATTGAAATCAGACTTCAAATTCCACTCACCGGAAGAAAAAATCTACATGTGCTGGTAGTGGGTCTGGATGGAAATCCTCATGAAAGCAATTTTGTATTAAAAGTTAAATAAAAGTATGTGTGCAAGCAGTAAAGGCATCAGGTGATGCTTCACATTATTTAGCGAGCAACATTCATGTAAAATGTGACAAAGAAAAGCAGCACAGAATGTGAAAACTCTGGAAAATTATTTACTCTCTTTTCACACTGCTTTCACCAGGCTACACTCGCTGCCCCACTTCCTCCTTCTCCCTCAACGGACAAGGTCGTCCTGACATTATCATCCAAAGAACTTTGCTCTCTGAGTCTTTCCCTGCGGACTGATTTGAGTAGAAAATCCAACATGACCTGAAGAAATGACAGCGTTCCAGCCCGGAGAGAAGAGGTGAATGGAACCGGATCGACAGAGGAGGTAGTTTGGGTGGTCCGACCCTTGGGTGACCTTCGTTTTGATTAGCATGAATTTGATTGTGCATCTATAAGAGGATTTGATTCCACAAGCCCTTTGGGGGCAAAGGTAATAACTTGTGAGTGCAGTGTGCTTTAGAAACAAGCAGCACAACCTGCTCTATCAGTGAGTTTGATCTGACAGCACTAAAACCCTCTTTTAAGTACAACAACTGTTACATTATTCAAGGGGAAATGAGCAAATTGGCCCTGGTATTTTTTTTTCTCCTTATATCAGCATTTATGTTACTGGTGCTGATGATGTTTATGTTGTTTCCTGCAGAAAAATATCGTTGCAGCAGGTGAATATAGAGAAACGTTGCATTCTGGAAAAGGCACTAAAAAGAATGAAAATACTGGACAATGCTCTGTCATGACTGACAGCTGCTCAGTGAAGTGAGTGAAAGGATTTCTGTTTAGGAGTTGTGTGTACGAGGATCCAGGACCATGGATTGATTTAATTTTTTTGTTTTTTTTCAATGAATCCTTTGAATGAGTTGAGCTTGATAACCACAGCTCAGTTTCCAAACAAATTCTCAATTTGCAAAATCACAACAAGGGCACATGGCAAAATAAAAACAATGACAATGTATAAACAAAATACATTCCTGAAAACTATAAATGCACCATTTAAAGGTCATAAGTCCATGTGTAACCCTGCACAAACACTGTCAAGAGGAAGACCTCAGTGTGTGATTCATGACTTGTTGGGTTTGGGGAAACACTTCCTGGGCTACTGAGATACACGAGGGCGGGGCGGGTTGAGATTTATCCTCCAGCTCAGCACAAATATTAGGTGCCTGCCAACTGGAGGAGTGGAAAACGTGCCTGCAATATCTACACCATAAAGAGATTGGTGAGGTCGGGCGATGAATCAAAATGTCAAGTCTCAATGTCCGTGCATGAAAAGAGGACCTGCAAAGTCTTCACACACACACACACACACACACACACACACATGCACACACACACAGCGACTCCATGATCAAACAAATATCTGCCAGCTATGATAGTTTGTTTTGTACAGAATGAGTCCTGATGGCTGCCAGGTCCATGCTTCAGGTTTTTTAGTGATTGTTGTCATTTCATGAGGCTTCTGGTCTTGTTTTGTCTGACTCCATGATAACAATGAAGTAGAAAGCGATGAGAGCTCACAGAAAAAATGAAACTGTGCCTGTGGCTGTGTGTGGGTCTGACCACAGCGAGTAATGTGTTTATTCCAGCCACACACTTCACTGTGGAGGAACATTTACATCCAGCATAGGCCTCTTCGGACACCGTCTGGTGGCAGGAAGTCGATTCAGTGTTTGTTTTAAGTCTAATTTATGGATTAAAGAAGAAGAGATTCCCTTTTCTGAGAGACACTGACTGAACACGTTTAATAAGTAACGTCATGTGGGTCATAACCTCTGTGTCCTCTGCTGCACTGATCAGAGCTTTTCCTTCTGTCCAATTCACATTCACATGAAAAATCTATTTTTTACAATGTTTCTTATTGTAATAAATACCATGGATGTTGTAGCATGGGAAGGAATATGAATAAGCGCCGGCCCTGGTGTTTTTTTCTTCTCCTTATATGTTGTTGTTGATGTTATTTCCTGCAGACCATTGATGGCATCCAGCTGGTGAATATAGAGAAACATTCCATGCTGGAAAAAAAGACTGAAAGAAATGAAAATACTGGACAATGTTTGTCATGATTGACAGCTGCCTAGAGGGAAAGAATTTGTATCTGAACCATTTTTTTTCTCATTTGCATCAAACAGAAGACATTCATGATTTCGTATTATCATAAATACCACAAATGTTCTACGATGCTACTTAAGCACCAGAGTGACATGAATAAGCGCAGGGCAATTTTCTAATCTCATCAGTAACAGCAGCTTAATTAATACAAGCCGACACAATGATTCAGTGCTCTGTTACTCCAATTGGATACATGCTATTATTAACTAAAGCTGTGTCAAATCGGGGGTTCTCCAAAGGCTGGAGATCAAAGTGTCCCCAGCTGGTACAAAACATTGGGCTGCAGGTAGGAAATGCTGCTGCTTCTCTAGACTAATCTGATTTCTTTTTATGTTACTTCTGCAACAAGCCACTTTGATATTTTGAGATCAGTCGCCGCTGACGTTGCAATGAATGATGTTCCAATACATTAAAATAAACAACTGTAGCTGGGGTCCATGTTGCCTGTTGCGGCAAAAAACAGCAATTTGGGTGTCGTTCAAAACAACATCCTCTAGAGACTGGACCATGTCATGTCATTGGTGGTTAATTCAGCCTTCACGGCCTGTAAAGGTTCTGTTTTAACCGGATGTGTCGTCAATTGGGACACTCTGTGCCAGCGAATGCGAAAGCTTAACCACCATAGCAAGGACTTACGAAGGCTTAGCAAATAAAATTGTAGGCATCTCTGGAATTTAGTTCAAATACCTGAAATGTAAACTTGATTTCATCCTTCCAGTGACATGTTTGGATGCAGCGGTGAGGTCTTCCCCCACCCAAGCTTCCTCTCCACCATCTGCATGTTGTTAAACACATCGTAGTGACATTCACCCCTCCAACATGCACTTTTCAACCACTTATGGGATTTTCTGTTTTCTCTCCCGTCAACGCCACGTTTTCTCACTGGATACACATGGAAACATGTCAGGGTGTGTTATTGTAGGACAGCCGCTGAGGCTCGGCTAAAGAACACCTAAGCTGTTTCCGTACTCGTTCCGATAGGAAGCGCTAATATTTGTCAACATCTGACTGATCTTAGAGCTTTGGTTTTGAACCACACATCTGCCAGAGGAGACACACAAGACTTATCAGTCCTTTATGCTGCTTTCCCACAACACAGTTCACAGCTCGACTCAACTTGGTCCCAGACACGTCCTTGTCCATTACGATTCCGTACCTCCTTGATGTGAGTGCTGACGTCAGCGCACATGAGCCATGATAAATGGCTACGAGACGAGGAATAAAGAACGGCCGTATTGCTGTTGCCGGTGAAAATGCCGGTAGATTCTTGCGTTGACCGGTAGCACATGGGACATCCCTCGCGAAAGACGAGGATGAAGAGAGAGACGAGTCGTGCTGGAGTCGTGCAGTGGACATGGGGCACGAGATATTCACAGTCCACAATTCCTGGAATGAGCATCCCTAACAGCCTCCAGTGAAGACACAAAGGAATCAAATCCACCCAAAGCAATAGTGATGATTTTAATCACACATCTTTAGAGTCTCAATCAGACTTCTTTTCAATTTTCATGCTCAGAAATGACAACTTTCCACTTTACTGAATAACAGCTGTCGGGGGTAAGACGTCAGTAAATCCCTGTCAGCGGTTACGAAGCTCAAACAGTGACAGCTTGCTCCTTTAAAGGTCTCATGACCAGCAGGGTAATTTCACTGATGCTGTTACAACTCACATCTTCACAGCGTGTCCGTCTCTGACACAACTGCTCACAGACGGACCAATATACTGAAACATCCAGAACTGACACAGGAATATAAATGTGAATACTACAGGACAGTAATGAAACACTCTCACTCTGTTGTTTGGAGCTTTGAGGCAAAATAGCACACAAATGTACTATAACCCTATTCATGCAGTTGATAACATTTCTGCCAGGGAAATATTTTCTATCCCATTCAGATTATTGAAGCATGTGTCTAACGGTCAACAACTGCACAGGAACAATGGAATCCAATGCCAGCATCACACAATGATGGAGGACGCTCAGCAGCAGGCGAACATTGAAACAGCACACCAGAATACTGTATGTCACTAAAAAGTGAGAAATACACAAACATAATCATATCAGATTGGTTTATTGAGCCTGATGGACCTTATTCATGCAAAATCAATAGAGCAGCATATGGTGCAGACGCTGTAGTGTTTAGCTTAATGTGTAATTTAAATAAACAAGTGGTAACGATAGAGTATAGATGAGGTGAACGCAAGGAATATTTTGAATATTGACTGATTAGTACATGTTCATCTTAAACACAAGGCAGTTGTGTGTGGGTTATAACATTGATCTTGAATACTGGCACACTTATTATTCACACTGCACAAACCATCAGCTAGTGCAGAAAATAAAATTATTTCATACGAGGAAGTCTGGATCGAGATGGAAAACAAAGAGAGAAACACTCAACTTGAGCTGATGTTAATGCTGCTGTGTTGTATCATCTGATTTTCAGGCAGTAAGAACTAATCTGAGCAGCTTCAAACCCCTGTCACTCCATTTCATTATATCACATGAAATACATTCGTACTGATGCAGTACATTTATTTCAATTTCAACTTTTAAGTATATTTTAATTATTTTATACCAAGTATTAAAGAAACTCAATAGATAAATAGATAGATAGATAGATAGATAGATAGATAGATAGATAGATAGATAGATAGATAGATAGATAGATAGATAGATAGACTGACAGGGTACTTACTTTGGGCAGGTTTCCACAGAGCAGCAGCACCCAGAGCAGAGGTGAAACGTCCATCCCAGTTGAACCAGTTGCCCAGTTGAGCAGCTTCTTCTCAGAAACTCGTCGGGAAAAGCACCGGTGCAGCTGAAGAGACAGCGAGGCGTGCGCGCAGATGTGTGCGGGGAATCGCTGCTGCCGCCCGGGTCACTGCGCCTCCGTGTGCGCCCTCCGGCAGCGGCGGTGCGTCTGGCTGCACCGCCCCTCCGCTCCTCCACTGGTCCACGCTGCGTGTCCCGGCAGGAGGCGTGTGGAGGCTGCAGGGTGTCAGTCACTCAGTCACTCATTCACTCATTCACTCATTCACAAAGCTCCTGCACTGGCGATGTGACTCTTGGAGGAGAGGAGTGGTTAATACTTGTAGAGATTATGGGCTCCTACAAGGAATGTTCTCCACTTTCAACTTAACTTGGGGCTGATGAGAACAACAAGGGCAACACTGAAAAATCCTCACATACACATACTTTATTCATTAAATTAAGAGTTTACGCACAGTTTCTATTGGCGACTCTTTAAATTCCAGCCAGCAGTTACATGATGATTACATCCAGGTTTTGATTAAAACTGTTATCATTGGTTTTGTCTCAATTAATCAGCCTCAAAGGCCATATCTGCAACAATGATCTCTGCTGTGTGTTCACTGAGGAAACATCTCTTCTCTGGCTCCATGCTAAAAGGCTCAGGTGAAACAGGTGAAGGCTGAGCTGTAGTGTAGTGATGGCCATTGTCAGACTGTCAGCAAAAGGGGAAAGTGGAATTGTGTTCATGCACCTGTTTTCTTTTGGGCAACACAATATATGAATCTCTTTGATCATAGGGAATAATGGGGAATGATTAGTCCGCCATTGTGGATTGAAATGAAGTACATGGGCATCATTCATGAATTCACAAATGAATTGGGAGCGAATAGGAACAGCTGAATGGAAGTTCCACAGACGTGTTCAGATCACAAAAGAAAATTCCGATAAGCTTGAGCTGACACTCAAAACAAATAGTTTGAATTTAACAGCCAATACGAGCTCCTCATTTTTTGAGTATTTTTCCCTCTAAGATGTATCTGGTTTTGATGAATGCAGGACACATTCACAGCGCATAACAGTTAACAGATGTTTGGTTACACTTATTTGTTGGGCTCTAAAGCAGGTGAAAGAAGACTCGAAGCCTTCAGGGATTCTGTGAGTCATCAGTCTAAAGTTTGTTGCAAAGTTTTGCCGCAGTACGTGTTTCTCTGAGCTGCTTTATGGTCACGGGCCAGAAGTGATGCATTTCCGTTACACAAAATCATGAGTTCAAAACCCGTTCTTCTTGTTACATCATGGACTTGGTTCCTCAGCTTTTGTTCCATTTACAAAGGGAATCGATTTCCATTCACGTTGCACAGTCAGCTGTGTGACAAGTTCTACAGAAAAATGGTTTGGAGCTTCTAGGTATCTCTGGATCTGTGTAATAGAGGACAGCACTCAATCTCCGGTGCTCAGTGTGGTCTGGCTGCTGCGGATAAACTCTTTTAGCTCTGGAAAGATCCTGTGGCTGCTGCCGATCACAAAGTAAAACTGATCCTGATAAACTGGAAGCAGGGGGACTGACAATATTACTGGAAACATCTTCAGGTGTTCCCTTCGTCCCTGTCGAATCCCGAGTCACGCAAACACACGTTCGAAGTTGATGCTTGTGCGAAGGATACAACAAACAACCAAAACTTCAAGCACTCCAAAGACAAACATCAGGCTTCTTTTTGTCCATAGTCATTGTACACAATTATGTCCTTTGCAATCAGGAGACAGGTTCAGCAGCAGCTCGAGTGGGAAAGAAGAGCCAGCCGACATCAGTATTAACTGACCTACGGAGACGCTCCATGACCCCGATCTGCAATCAACACAGGATGTGTCAAACCACGTTCTGATAAGATGACAAGATCTGTTTCGTCAGCGTCTCCTTGTCCAGAGCTCACCGGTGCCTCCGGGAACGTGGATTAGTGTCACAGCTGTTGTAAAACAAATGGAGGGTTCAAATTTTGGCAAAAAGAGCTTCTCCTCACAAACATCTCCCACAGAGGAAATTACCTCAGAGGAATGCAATTTCACACTGACCACGCTTTGAAACCAGAGTAATTGTTCGATGCTGGATTGTAAAAACAGGCTTAAAGTAACAGTGACAGACCTGAAGTCACAACGTGGAAAGAAAACACATTCAGAACCTTTAATGTCAGAGCCACTTTGATTGGCATTTCATCTCTTACAAAATGAGAGAGGTGGTCAGGGCTCCTGAAGGGCCAGTCCACTTTGTCAGCTCCCGGGGGTCCCTCAGTGCCCCTCCAGTGGCAGACGGCAGCCATAATCTCTTAGTTTGTCTTGGGTCTTTCACCCAATTGGTCTTGTGGCCACAGGGGACATCCTAATCAATCCTCACGACAAACTGACTGCGATCAGTCCGATGAGTAAATCTCTTCCTGTACACATCCTGATAGGAATAACTTGAAGGAAGATTACTGCGATTAATACATACATTAATGTTATGATCAGAAAAAAACATCCCATCAGAGAATTCAAATGAACATCCACACGATGTCAGACTGTTATTCAGGTTATCAGGTTCATCAGGTTATCAGATATATCTATGTCAAAGGGCCAGAGTGTTTCTGAGTAGCCACTGAAGAGTGAAACAGGAATATGGAAATGGTGGCTCAGGAGTGCTGCACTCAGGAGTGAACATGAAAAGTGATTGAAGTAGTGAAGTTCATAAATGACAGCGCCCTCATTGAAGAAGACACCAAAATGGTGCAATCAGTTTAAAGTGCCTCCAAATCATCCAGGCCAGGTTTTATCATTTTGTCAACTTCAAGAAGCTCTGCTTCTCTGTTGGGAGGGCCGGGGGGGTCAGTGGGGGTGGGCTGGGGTGAACCGGGGACTGATGAATGAGGAGATTTCTTTGCAGTTGTTATTGAACGAGAACAGGTCAACGTGGTGACTAGTTCTATCACGTGTGTTTATTCTCCCAGTCAACAGCTAAAGACAAAATACACTCTCATGACCATTTGTATGTTTGTAATTGTATTTTGTATCAACCACAGTGATGTGAATCATCCAATCACCTCTGGCAGTTGGATGAAAATGACATGAATGACATAAACATCACAGGTTTTTGTTTTATTTGGACAATAACTCTGTTCTGTGTGTTCAGTACCTGATGACTTGTAACTTAATCTAACATCTGTAGCAATAACCCAGTTATTGTTCAGAGGCAGCACGGGGATCTTTTAGATTCAATGGATCATGTCTCTGCTCACAAAGGAAACAGGCCACAACAAGTTTTAAGATATGTATTTATTGACTAAATACTAATAACACACATACAATAAAAAGCAATAAAATGATAAAACACAAGACAAACAAGGAACAGACACAGAATGTAAAAGAAGACAAAAGATCATTTCTGGGTGATGGCGATCGGAGAAGTTAGTGGTCAATTATTAATCACTTAATAACTGAACTAATTACTAACCTATTGTACATGAGAATCGCTGCTGATGAGCAGGTGTGTGTGGTGTGTGCGTGCGTCTGTACGTGTGTGTGTGTGTGTGTGTCAGTTACTGGACTTTTGACATCAACTCTTATGAGCAGCTCAGAGATGTAACAGCCTACTTGACTTCAGGAGCTGAGGCTGGGACCCAGTGATGCTGGATTCTGCAGCGTCGTGTTCTCCAGATGTTTGGTCCTGCCGATGGCGCTTCCTGATCAGCGACTTAGTGCAACCCGCCAGCGGTTCCTTAGCTGGTGATTGGCAGATGGCGCTGGAGGCTTCAGATGCAGTTTGGACTGCAGGTGGCTCAGAGTTTGGGGTCAAAAGTTCTGGGTAACGGTCTGACAAAAATGATTCCTGGTTTGTGGAGAGGATTGAAACGTTGGCTAGGCGTTCAGGATCCTCTAAAACAGAGGTGTCCAAACTGGGAAACCGGTGCTTTTCCTCGAGGGCCGCATATCCTGCAGGTTTCAGATGTCACCCTGCTCCTACCTCACCTGAATCAGTCTCTGTGAAGTTCTGGTGAGGCCTGGTAAGGAGCTGCTGATTTGAATCAAGAAAAAGAGGATATGCTACAACAACGCGGTTTGCTAGTTGTAGTCTCCAAAATAAAAGTGTAAAAACTTGGTTTAACTCTAGGCACTAATACTCCAGCTTAAGAGGCACAACTTGGTTACGTAGAAAGAAAACGAAGGCTAAGCTGACTGAACGTGTGGCACAGACCTGGAGAATTCTGTAGGAGCGAGGGTACAGAAAGAAAAAGGAGTGCTCAAGGAAAAATGCTTGAAGGACAGGATTGAATGCTCCGAAGTGAATCAAATGGAAAAATACTCTGCTCGTAGGACAAAGGGTGTGTTGCCCTTTTATCGTGGGAAGAGGTGGTTTCAGATAACTCATCACTACGCATGAATCGGTCAAGTTAACGTCCAATCACACCTCAAGTAACAAGTTAGAGGAGGAGATACTAGTGGTAATTTACGACTGGTGGGCTGGGTGCCTGTACACACATCTGTGGTTTGGAGCCTACGATTAATCTTTTGTGTTAACGTTCTCCAAACACCATGACCCAATGTGTGAACTCTTGTAAACTACTGGAACAGAATGTATCATGAGGTTAAAGACTAGATATCCTGGTATAACTAAGCATCATTACTTATCTAATGATAAGGAAGAGTCAGGATCTGTAAGAAGATGACATATTAAATGGTTCAAGGATACTAGAATGAACATTCTAGAAGAAAGAACATCGAGAAAAGACGTATTGGCATTACACACGCTGGTGAAGTCTGTAGCAAGTCATTAAGTACGTCATCAGAAAAGGGGACATTGTTGAACAGCAAACATCAAAACGTCCATGATTCTAATATCAACCTCAGGTAAACTGGTAGTAAACGAGTAATGTTCTTATATACAAGTATATAACAGTACCACGAGACACATAATATGTTTAACACATTTGTTAGGTTACAAATGAAACAAAGGAGTCTCTGAGTCTCAGTCCTGCTCAGGAATGTATGAAAAGGTCTGGAGTTCAGTTTGGACCCCAAAGAAGAGAGTGGGGGAGTTTGAGATTTGGGTCTTTGGAGTCATAAACTGTGGAAGGAGGAAGGTTCTTCTCCCTGCAAGGTGTTTGTCATATGTCAGCAGTGACATCTTTATGGTTTGATGCCCAGAGAGTGAAAAGAGGAAGGAGGGTCATTCAAGTTGGCTCCTGGTGCCATCTTGATAAGGAAGGTCTGTGTTGAGGAGAAGTCAGCAGGGGTCACGCTGGTGTGACCTCAGATGGGCTGATTCACAAGTGGTGAGAAAGGGATGTTCGCTACACATCAAAGACCAGCAGGACATGCCTAGTATATTTTTGCCGTCTTTTTTTTTTTCAAATAAATGAAGCAGTCTTCTTAATAATGTGATTACTGTAACATTTCCCCCTTGTTTGGAGAAAATTGACAGAAGTCTGTTTCCAGCAGGTCAGTCATTAGTTGTCCTGCCAAGTCTTCAGCACAGGAAAACAGCACGTCAGCCCAGTAAGAGGATAAAATATGTATTCATTAGGAGAATAAACCCTCTTTCACTTTGAATTAAAACACAACTCTATACAGTTTGCTGCCTCCTCACAGCCACTGACAGTATATGAAGCCAGTACAGGGAATCCAGGATAAGAGCAATAATCTGTGATGTACATGACTCTTAAAGTTGAGTGGTTTTCTAAGCAGAGATGACACGAAATGTGATGGGATTGTCTGGTGTAGTTACATCACCGCAGGGAGCAACGGCTCTTTGCAGACCGTCTGGGGCACTGAGGACACCCCACGAGTCACTGACAACTACTGTCTCTCGGATGAGAGGAGAAATGTCTTCAAGCAGCCAAGCAATTTCGGTTACCTGCACCCGGAGCTGGATGACTGGGAACCTTCGGACATGTGAGCAAACAAGCGTCACCGTTTGGACTGCAGTACACGCTGGCCGCGCACAGCTGGACTGAGACACACTCCATGGATTGACAAAAGAGACTGATCTAAGACTAAACTCGGCCAGATTGTCATGCTATCAGTCACAGTTTTTGATCCCGGGACTTCTCTTCACCATGACAAGAGAGAATGCACAGTGAGTCACCCCCATGTTTACAGACAGAACTATTCTGATATTAATTTGACTGAAAATGTTCCCAGACCTTCACCAGTGGAAGATTAGAGTTTGAAAGAGCGATAAAGCCATGTAGATTAGTCCTGTAACTGCACTATGAAGTCAGTTTTTTGAAACAGGCTCTAGCTCGCAGCAAGTGTTGGGATGAAAAACATCTATCAGACACAAAGAACGACTGGTGTGTAAAAGCAGTATCTGCCTCAGCCAATTAGAAAGTAGATGTAAAAAAAAAAAAAGAGAGAGAGAGAGAAAAAATGTCCCTGGGCACAGCTTAACATGTCTCAGTTGAAATTGTAGAAAGACTAAGAGGATGTAATGTGAGTCAATAATGATGTTAACTGGAAAATGACTTCAGCTGCACTGAACTGAGCTTTCCAACAGCTCAGCAGTCAGTTCTTGTAATTCATGTAAACACACTTATTGAGTGGTGAGACGCTTCTGATTTGCTGCCATATGACAGTGATCAGCCTTCTGCAACGTGAGAAGGGAATCGATCATTATAATTCAGATCCAATAACACTTTTCTTAACATCTGATTTTTACATAAAAGCTGCTCTGGGAATCTTTTTTTCTAGCAGCTGATGTAGGAATGGTGTCACATTTATCATCCACAACCATCAGCGTTTTTTTTATCAGGATTATTTCCAACAATACATCTCTCATAGCACACCGCACATAAACAACGTAAAAACAACTCACTATCAGCAGCGGAAGTTGGCGGACGCTCACTTGTCCATATGCAGAGAAATGGTGGTGTGTTATACAACTAAAGGGCCTCCAGAGGTCTGAGGTCCCGTTTCTGTTGATGCTTCAGTGTGTTAATAACCCTTTAACCCTTTACTGCATTAACTTCACCCTCTGACTCCACAGAACATAACATAACATTCCTCTATAAACACTGTTTGTCATTCAACACCATCTTAAACACAAGCATTGGTGGCATGTCTCGTTTTCGACGTGCAGCACCAGCCCCCGCTTCATGTTCACCCATCGTCCCATCAGTTACCAACCCCCCCTCCAGCTTCACCTGAGGGTTGGAAGATGGCTTTGACTTCCTGTCACTTCAGTTCTAATCACACGAGTAGGTGTGCACGTATTGAACTCACAACTACCACAGTATGCACTTGAAGTGTTCCTTGTTGATTCTTTCAGTGTGAATGGTTAACACAGCCAAGAAAACCGACCGCGTATGGAAAAGGGAAGCTGACAAGCCAAAAGCACTCACAACATGTACGACCTAGGCGCCCCTCTCATTAATACATGTACCTGTGGTAGGCTAATGGAATATAAAACAGATTTATTGTCGAAGGGGTTTTTCACTGATACTTGTTCAAAATTGGACTGTTCCTCCCAGAAAATATAGCGGTGTTAAAATGCTTAAAACTACCCAATGCCAGCAACTTCCTCTCCTCTCACTAAATGAGAAATCCTAGACATGTGTCAAAATCGACTGCAGTAGCAGTGTGAAATTATTAAACTGTCTGATGACGGGGAGAGGAGAAAGTGTAAGGTAATAACAAAAAAAACAACAAAAAAACAAGAATTTATTTTAAATATACAATATAAATATACATATACTGTAGTATTATAGTAAAATATACAGCTAACCCAATATTAATGGATGTTTTTCGTGTATCTAGGCCAGAGGTAGATATGGTTTGGGGTCTGTCACGTGACCTTTAAGCTGTCAATTTGAATAATGTGCCTTTGAGAACAGTATTAGTGGGTGTTTGTTGCACACTAGGCCAAATGCACAACTAGACACAGGTTTGGATACTGTATGTCACATGAACTTGTCTCTTTCTCTACAACAGCAGAGCAGAACTAATGAATGATAACTCACAGAAGAACAGACCCACAGGGAACATGAGGAAGGGAACCCAGTACAGACAGGAACCACCTGTGTTAATGAGGTGAGACACAGACGGGATGTAAAACAAGATGAGAATACAACATGAAATAACCAGACTAGAGGCCAAAAGGCTTTCTACATGGTGTCCTACTCAAGAAAATAGCAATTCCTTGAATTGCAAAGTGAACTCATATTTCCTTTGTGTCATTTAACATTTAGAAACGTCAGCAGAAAATTAATTGCAGTTCCACATAAATTCATTGGATGCAGTTAACAGACTACTGGGGAGACTTCAAGGTATATTTTACCTTCAGAAATTCACTCCTGTCACTTGTGTCTGATTTGTTCCCCCTACAGTTTAGATTCTTTGTTAAACATTTTCTACCAGATCTGAGCATTTTCCTACTTCCCACTGCAAAGTCACTTTACCAACTGATAAGAGAATGTGAGGCGTGCTTTCTTTCTCATCTACACAATTGTTAGGATAGGAAGTTTGCTAAATGAATCAGTCAGTCACCAGGAGGCACCTGAGAGCGATGATTCAGTGTCTGCTGTAGATGAATTTACTCCAAACTCACACAAACGTTTTCTCTGCTGGCTGCTTTTCAGCACATTCCATCTACAAAGGTCACTCGACTGGGGACATGAGGGATGATAACAGCTTTTACACTTATTGGTAGTTTTATGAGTGTGACATAAACTGTGGACGGTCCCTCCTTTAACGGGCAAACCTCCTCCGTCACACAGCTTCCATCCACAGGGGGGGCTGCTGAACTTTGATTGTAGCCAGAAATATCTCCCCTGGCCTCAGTTTCCTCCTGTGAGCTCACTGCCTTGCAACACTGAGAGGCTGCAAACACAGGCTTCAGCCAGTTTACCACAATAAGAACACTGGAGTCAAGGTAAAGCGGATGCTATTATATATGTGACAAAGGCCCTCCTGTGTGTGACACATCCTTTCAAAAATCAAATCCATTTATTACAATTGGAGACGCAAATTTGATCAGGAATTTCCTGAGACAGTTTTCGTGCACCTCATGTTTATATAATACTCATTGGACTGTTGTTGGACCAACTCATAAGATACATGAAGTTGAAAAGCGCTGATATTTAAAATGAATTCTGTAGAACACCACACCTCCTTTATAATGTGAAAAGGAAATGAAATACTTTTCATGATCGTGTGGATGAGTGGAGCCTCATGTATCATCCGTGTTCTGTCAGAAAATAACCTTTAATGTCTCATACTGCACTTGGATCTGACAATCTACCGTGGAAGACTGTGCCTGATGAATTATAGCTATACCTCATTCTGCTCAGCTCCACCGTGTGTCACGCATCCTCGGCGGACTTATTGATTGTATTTTCGGAGTTCCTATCCGTAAGAGATGAACAGGACTTCAAGAAGAGGGGACCTGCTGTACACATAGACCCTGAATAACTGCCAGCATGATTTTGAGGAAATCACTGAGAGTCACTCGTTTCAGGGATCGTGTGTGTCTGTAACTTCAGACATTTCCTACATCAAAAAATGAATCACTTCTAAGTGAATACTATGTATGCGATAATACCATTATAGATAATATAATCTAAATAAAACTTTTCTGGGGGAATTCTTTAAACAATATGATATAGAACCCTTCCCGTATCGGCTTTGGTCATTTTCTGTGGGTTCATATTATTAGTCGGGTCACTCCAGGCCTCCAGAGGTAGTTGGGAGCAGGTGGAATTCCAAATCAGTGAGGAGCTTCAGCATTGAGACACAACATAACCTTCACAAGGCCAGGAGAATATATGTAATGTATGTGCCTGTAATGTCAGATTACATTGATTTCTATAATCTTACTGAAAAATCATGCTAGGTCAAAGTTACAAAAGTAACTGTCAAAAAGATAATTGGAATTTCAGATTGAGTGGCTGCTTTAAGGGTCTCAGAGGGCCTCGTCCAGACTGACCCTGAGGGTTAGTTCTTAAACTTAGGTTGCATGTCAATCAAACACGTGTTCTCTGTATTATACAGTCAGAAAGGCCTTCCTCACGGTTCGACACAAGACCGAAGGTCAGAATAAAATGTGTGTGTGGGGGGGGGGGGGGTGGGGGGGGTGGATTATGATGTGGATTTGTGAACTTCAGAGCGACGCAACACATGCAGAGAGCAGCTTATGTGAAAGCAAAACGCTGTGTAAATGTTTAGATGCCTGGCCCAGGATTTCAACATGTAACCGGTCTGTCAAACTATGTTTTGAATTCTATTAGTTTCTACATCGCTGATACTGTGCATATCATTTGAGGTCCTCGGCTGTGTTTACAAGGACACACTCGTCAGTATGACTCATGCAGATGATTCATGAAAGAAATTGCAGCAATGCAGAGGTTTACTTCAAGTCATGTTGCATTAGCGTCAGCATCTTCTGGTCGTTAACTATGTTAACTGGATTCAAGATGTCAAACAATAACTTAGACGCGCACCTCCTTCTGTTGTTTGTTGTATAATCCAGTATAAAATATTCACACCTTCAATCTTCCTCCTAAATCAGTTGTTTAAAAATAAGTAATAATTAGTTTCCTGTTATTTGTCTGAAGCTGAAAGAATCCCAGGACTGGTGAGAAACACATCAGAACATACAA
Organism: Lampetra planeri; assembly: GCF_965212315.1. Taxonomy (NCBI): domain Eukaryota; kingdom Metazoa; phylum Chordata; class Hyperoartia; order Petromyzontiformes; family Petromyzontidae; genus Lampetra; species Lampetra planeri. The sequence goes on along the minus strand of NW_027614444.1, from coordinate 665 downwards.
GTTCATTGTGAAGTCTTCATTGCAGAACCAAAGAAATATTAAGAGCCAAACAAAAGAAGGAAGGGCTTTAAGTGTGTTCCAGGAGTTGAGACAGACTAATGACGGAAAACTTGTATAGCTTTTGTGTGGACGATTGAATGCACGGCATGCAACGCTTGGCAAGGAAAATACCGTGTAATTCACATACTTGGATGACTGAATGTGATTACAGACCTGCGAAACTACGGCACACGCAAAACAACTGATCCCTTTTCCATGTGAATTTCAGGTAAGACTGCTCTCAAATTGCCACACATCCATCCCTTATAGAGTCCAGTCCAGCGTTAGTGAAGGGCAAAACATGTCAGTCACATCCTCACATCCGTCACTCAGAGCTGCTCATGTGAATGCTGGTTTGCTGGGGGTTGTGAGATAACTGGTTTCTGATAAATAAAATCTGACTTGACTTTATGAAATTTACAGTGGTTATAATCCCATCACAAGATCCCAAGATGCACCATTGTCCATGCGTTCTAAAGCACTTTGGGTTAAAAATGAAATAAAGAAAATGGAAAACTCTTTCCTGACTCAAAAATCCAAGCGGAGGCTGAAAAGGATCGACAGGTTGCACCGACTTACAGGTTGTTTGTTGTTAAATCTGACATGCTGAGGCCACATCAGGGACT
>NW_027614443.1:15000-20000 GCF_965212315.1 Lampetra planeri | reverse complement strand
ACCCCATCAAACGGGAGAAATTGGCCGGGATTGCTCTCATGTGCGTTACGGGGCATCGTTTCTCTCGCGCCGAATTCCATCGAGCTGGGAAATCGCTCATTTTTGCGTCGCCAAATATCGTACGAACGCCGTGAAACTTCCACAGGCTTTTCCAGCAGATTTGCACCTGCACTCAAAAAAGTCAAAATTTTTACACATAGACCCCATCAAACGGGAGAAATTGGCCCGGATTGCTCTCATGTGCGTTACGGGGCATCGTTTCTCTCGCTCCGAATTCCATCGAGCTTGGAAATCGCTCATTTTTGCGTCGCCAAATATCGTACGAACGCCGTGAAACTTCCACAGGCTTTTCCAGCAGATTTGCACCTGCACTCAAAAAAGTCAAAATTTTTACACATAGACCCCATCAAACGGGAGAAATTGGCCCGGATTGCTCTCATGTGCGTTACGGGGCATCGTTTCTCTCGCGCCGAATTCTCTCGAGCTGGGAAATCGCTCATTTTTGCGTCGCCAAATATCGTACGAACGCCGTGAAACTTCCACAGGCTTTTTCAGCAGATTTGCACCTGCACTCAAAAAAGTCAAAATTTGTACACATAGACCCCATCAAACGGGAGAAATTGGCCGGGATTGCTCTCATGTGCGTTACGGGGCATCGTTTCTCTCGCTCCGAATTCCATCGAGCTGGGAAATCGCTCATTTTTGCGTCGCCAAATATCGTACGAACGCCGTGAAACTTCCACAGGCTTTTTCAGCAGATTTGCACGTGCACTCAAAAAAGTCAAAATTTGTACACATAGACCCCATCAAACGGGAGAAATTGGCCGGGATTGCTCTCATGTGCGTTACGGGGCATCGTTTCTCTCGCGCCGAATTCCATCGAGCTGGGAAATCGCTCATTTTTGCGTCGCCAAATATCGTACGAACGCCGTGAAACTTCCACAGGCTTTTCCAGCAGATTTGCACGTGCACTCAAAAAAGTCAAAATTTTTACACATAGACCCCATCAAACGGGAGAAATTGGCCCGGATTGCTCTCATGTGCGTTACGGGGCATCGTTTCTCTCGCGCCGAATTCTCTCGAGCTGGGAAATCGCTCATTTTTGCGTCGCCAAATATCGTACGAACGCCGTGAAACTTCCACAGGCTTTTCCAGCAGATTTGCACGTGCACTCAAAAAAGTCAAAATTTTTACACATAGACCCCATCAAACGGGAGAAATTGGCCGGGATTGCTCTCATGTGCGTTACGGGGCATCGTTTCTCTCGCTCCGAATTCCATCGAGCTGGGAAATCGCTCATTTTTGCGTCGCCAAATATCGTACGAACGCCGTGAAACTTCCACAGGCTTTTTCAGCAGATTTGCACGTGCACTCAAAAAAGTCAAAATTTTTACACATAGACCCCATCAAACGGGAGAAATTGGCCGGGATTGCTCTCATGTGCGTTACGGGGCATCGTTTCTCTCGCGCCGAATTCCATCGAGCTGGGAAATCGCTCATTTTTGCGTCGCCAAATATCGTACGAACGCCGTGAAACTTCCACAGGCTTTTCCAGCAGATTGGCACGTGCACTCAAAAAAGTCAAAATTTGTACACATAGACCCCATCAAACGGGAGAAATTGGCCGGGATTGCTCTCATGTGCGTTACGGGGCATCGTTTCTCTCGCTCCGAATTCCATCGAGCTGGGAAATCGCTCATTTTTGCGTCGCCAAATATCGTACGAACGCCGTGAAACTTCCACAGGCTTTTCCAGCAGATTTGCACCTGCACTCAAAAAAGTCAAAATTTTTACACATAGACCCCATCAAACGGGAGAAATTGGCCCGGATTGCTCTCATGTGCGTTACGGGGCATCGTTTCTCTCGCGCCGAATTCTCTCGAGCTGGGAAATCGCTCATTTTTGCGTCGCCAAATATCGTACGAACGCCGTGAAACTTCCACAGGCTTTTTCAGCAGATTTGCACCTGCACTCAAAAAAGTCAAAATTTTTACACATAGACCCCATCAAACGGGAGAAATTGGCCCGGATTGCTCTCATGTGCGTTACGGGGCATCGTTTCTCTCGCGCCGAATTCCATCGAGCTGGGAAATCGCTCATTTTTGCGTCGCCAAATATCGTACGAACGCCGTGAAACTTCCACAGGCTTTTTCAGCAGATTTGCACGTGCACTCAAAAAAGTCAAAATTTGTACACATAGACCCCATCAAACGGGAGAAATTGGCCCGGATTGCTCTCATGTGCGTTACGGGGCATCGTTTCTCTCGCGCCGAATTCTCTCGAGCTGGGAAATCGCTCATTTTTGCGTCGCCAAATATCGTACGAACGCCGTGAAACTTCCACAGGCTTTTTCAGCAGATTTGCACCTGCACTCAAAAAAGTCAAAATTTTTACACATAGACCCCATCAAACGGGAGAAATTGGCCCGGATTGCTCTCATGTGCGTTACGGGGCATCGTTTCTGTCGCGCCGAATTCCATCGAGCTGGGAAATCGCTCATTTTTGCGTCGCCAAATATCGTACGAACGCCGTGAAACTTCCACAGGCTTTTCCAGCAGATTTGCACGTGCACTCAAAAAAGTCAAAATTTTTACACATAGACCCCATCAAACGGGAGAAATTGGCCCGGATTGCTCTCATGTGCGTTACGGGGCATCGTTTCTCTCGCGCCGAATTCTCTCGAGCTGGGAAATCGCTCATTTTTGCGTCGCCAAATATCGTACGAACGCCGTGAAACTTCCACAGGCTTTTTCAGCAGATTTGCACGTGCACTCAAAAAAGTCAAAATTTTTACACATAGACCCCATCAAACGGGAGAAATTGGCCGGGATTGCTCTCATGTGCGTTACGGGGCATCGTTTCTCTCGCTCCGAATTCCATCGAGCTGGGAAATCGCTCATTTTTGCGTCGCCAAATATCGTACGAACGCCGTGAAACTTCCACAGGCTTTTTCAGCAGATTTGCACGTGCACTCAAAAAAGTCAAAATTTTTACACATAGACCCCATCAAACGGGAGAAATTGGCCGGGATTGCTCTCATGTGCGTTACGGGGCATCGTTTCTCTCGCGCCGAATTCCATCGAGCTGGGAAATCGCTCATTTTTGCGTCGCCAAATATCGTACGAACGCCGTGAAACTTCCACAGTCTTTTTCAGCAGATTGGCACGTGCACTCAAAAAAGTCAAAATTTGTACACATAGACCCCATCAAACGGGAGAAATTGGCCGGGATTGCTCTCATGTGCGTTACGGGGCATCGTTTCTCTCGCTCCGAATTCCATCGAGCTGGGAAATCGCTCATTTTTGCGTCGCCAAATATCGTACGAACGCCGTGAAACTTCCACAGGCTTTTCCAGCAGATTTGCACCTGCACTCAAAAAAGTCAAAATTTTTACACATAGACCCCATCAAACGGGAGAAATTGGCCCGGATTGCTCTCATGTGCGTTACGGGGCATCGTTTCTCTCGCGCCGAATTCTCTCGAGCTGGGAAATCGCTCATTTTTGCGTCGCCAAATATCGTACGAACGCCGTGAAACTTCCACAGGCTTTTTCAGCAGATTTGCACGTGCACTCAAAAAAGTCAAAATTTTTACACATAGACCCCATCAAACGGGAGAAATTGGCCCGGATTGCTCTCATGTGCGTTACGGGGCATCGTTTCTGTCGCGCCGAATTCCATCGAGCTGGGAAATCGCTCATTTTTGCGTCGCCAAATATCGTACGAACGCCGTGAAACTTCCACAGGCTTTTTCAGCAGATTTGCACGTGCACTCAAAAAAGTCAAAATTTGTACACATAGACCCCATCAAACGGGAGAAATTGGCCCGGATTGCTCTCATGTGCGTTACGGGGCATCGTTTCTCTCGCGCCGAATTCTCTCGAGCTGGGAAATCGCTCATTTTTGCGTCGCCAAATATCGTACGAACGCCGTGAAACTTCCACAGGCTTTTTCAGCAGATTTGCACGTGCACTCAAAAAAGTCAAAATTTTTACACATAGACCCCATCAAACGGGAGAAATTGGCCCGGATTGCTCTCATGTGCGTTACGGGGCATCGTTTCTGTCGCGCCGAATTCCATCGAGCTGGGAAATCGCTCATTTTTGCGTCGCCAAATATCGTACGAACGCCGTGAAACTTCCACAGGCTTTTCCAGCAGATTTGCACGTGCACTCAAAAAAGTCAAAATTTTTACACATAGACCCCATCAAACGGGAGAAATTGGCCGGGATTGCTCTCATGTGCGTTACGGGGCATCGTTTCTCTCGCGCCGAATTCCATCGAGCTGGGAAATCGCTCATTTTTGCGTCGCCAAATATCGTACGAACGCCGTGAAACTTCCACAGGCTTTTCCAGCAGATTTGCACGTGCACTCAAAAAAGTCAAAATTTTTACACATAGACCCCATCAAACGGGAGAAATTGGCCCGGATTGCTCTCATGTGCGTTACGGGGCATCGTTTCTCTCGCGCCGAATTCTCTCGAGCTGGGAAATCGCTCATTTTTGCGTCGCCAAATATCGTACGAACGCCGTGAAACTTCCACAGGCTTTTTCAGCAGATTTGCACCTGCACTCCAAAAAGTCAAAATTTTTACACATAGACCCCATCAAACGGGAGAAATTGGCCCGGATTGCTCTCATGTGCGTTACGGGGCATCGTTTCTCTCGCTCCGAATTCCATCGAGCTTGGAAATCGCTCATTTTTGCGTCGCCAAATATCGTACGAACGCCGTGAAACTTCCACAGGCTTTTCCAGCAGATTTGCACCTGCACTCAAAAAAGTCAAAATTTTTACACATAGACCCCATCAAACGGGAGAAATTGGCCCGGATTGCTCTCATGTGCGTTACGGGGCATCGTTTCTGTCGCGCCGAATTCCATCGAGCTGGGAAATCGCTCATTTTTGCGTCGCCAAATATCGTACGAACGCCGTGAAACTTCCACAGGCTTTTCCAGCAGATTGGCACGTGCACTCAAAAAAGTCAAAATTTGTACACATAG
>NW_027614443.1:0-5000 GCF_965212315.1 Lampetra planeri | reverse complement strand
GGACTTCACACAACACAAACCACCACAAGGAGGGGCCTCGCTTTGTCGTGTATGCTACCCCCGTTTGGCAACCTGACGGTGCTGAAAGCTCACAAAACACAGGGCTTCCCACAAGGCCAGCCACTTTGAGGCAGCTGTAAGCGCACCACACACACCCTACGTGGGGTGGGGAGGGAAGGAGCAGGGGTCGACCCCACATGCCTGCAAACCTCTAGAGCGGCCTTACAATGCTCGCTACTCTATGGACCGGCAACGGCAATTGAAACCAACCCTAAAATTCTTGCACAGTTGGCAGCCTTCCTTGGCACAAGACCAAACAGCGCAGCGAACCCGTGCAGCACCAACCCAAGGGGACAGCCTTCCCCACACACTCTGGAGGAGAAGAGGCTCCCTCGGGCTGAGTCACACAGCTCAAGATACTCGCTCATTCACGGAAAACTTGGGAAACAAAACCTGCTGACACACACCACTTATGCATCGCATGAAGATTGCCATTGTCCATACACTTGTGCAGGTGCGATGGAAATATTTTCTCGTTTTGGTGTATGCTATATTTTTACAGACAGCTACCGACAAACGGTAGAAATTAGCGGGGATAGGCCTCAGACATTACCCAAAGCTCCGGGAACGTGAGCGACGCAAGACGAATGGGCATTTTAAAGCAGATCTATGGCAGTTACTGACAGTGCCTGGCGTGGGTTACTTGTCTCCGTTGTCGAGAGGGGAAGACGACCCATGTATATGTAAAGGGCGATTTTTTTAGCAACCGTTAAGGCTGTTTTTCCCCTTCACTTGTATCGAGAGGGAAGCAAAGAACATGTATGGCGTGTACGTTTTTTTACGAATTTTCATTAGCAATCTAACGACATGAATTGCGAAGACGTTTTTTGAACAATTGTATTCCTTTCCCAAAACATCGAGTGCTAGTGTATAAAACCGCTAGAGAAAATAAATTGGCAGGCGAAACTTAAAAAGGAGAGACCCATGAACAGCATGGCCAGGCGGCTCACCTCGACGTTTTTCCCCCGAGCAAAGTCCGCCGAGACCCCCTGTATCCCACGGGGATGTACTGGCGTGCACTTAAAGGTTGATGCCGCTCTGTTACTTGGGAAACGAACCACAAGCCAAATCCAGCTAATTTGTGAATGACTTAGCTCTCCTGCTTTCTCGAGAACGTGCTTTTTTCGTCGGATGAAACTTCCACAGGCTTTTCCAGCAGATTTGCACCTGCACTCAAAAAAGTCAAAATTTTTACACATAGACCCCATCAAACGGGAGAAATTGGCCCGGATTGCTCTCATGTGCGTTACGGGGCATCGTTTCTCTCGCGCCGAATTCTCTCGAGCTGGGAAATCGCTCATTTTTGCGTCGCCAAATATCGTACGAACGCCGTGAAACTTCCACAGGCTTTTTCAGCAGATTTGCACGTGCACTCAAAAAAGTCAAAATTTTTACACATAGACCCCATCAAACGGGAGAAATTGGCCCGGATTGCTCTCATGTGCGTTACGGGGCATCGTTTCTCTCGCGCCGAATTCCATCGAGCTGGGAAATCGCTCATTTTTGCGTCGCCAAATATCGTACGAACGCCGTGAAACTTCCACAGGCTTTTTCAGCAGATTTGCACCTGCACTCAAAAAAGTCAAAATTTTTACACATAGACCCCATCAAACGGGAGAAATTGGCCCGGATTGCTCTCATGTGCGTTACGGGGCATCGTTTCTCTCGCGCCGAATTCTCTCGAGCTGGGAAATCGCTCATTTTTGCGTCGCCAAATATCGTACGAACGCCGTGAAACTTCCACAGGCTTTTTCAGCAGATTTGCACGTGCACTCAAAAAAGTCAAAATTTTTACACATAGACCCCATCAAACGGGAGAAATTGGCCCGGATTGCTCTCATGTGCGTTACGGGGCATCGTTTCTGTCGCGCCGAATTCCATCGAGCTGGGAAATCGCTCATTTTTGCGTCGCCAAATATCGTACGAACGCCGTGAAACTTCCACAGGCTTTTTCAGCAGATTTGCACGTGCACTCAAAAAAGTCAAAATTTGTACACATAGACCCCATCAAACGGGAGAAATTGGCCCGGATTGCTCTCATGTGCGTTACGGGGCATCGTTTCTCTCGCGCCGAATTCTCTCGAGCTGGGAAATCGCTCATTTTTGCGTCGCCAAATATCGTACGAACGCCGTGAAACTTCCACAGGCTTTTTCAGCAGATTTGCACGTGCACTCAAAAAAGTCAAAATTTTTACACATAGACCCCATCAAACGGGAGAAATTGGCCGGGATTGCTCTCATGTGCGTTACGGGGCATCGTTTCTCTCGCGCCGAATTCCATCGAGCTGGGAAATCGCTCATTTTTGCGTCGCCAAATATCGTACGAACGCCGTGAAACTTCCACAGGCTTTTCCAGCAGATTTGCACGTGCACTCAAAAAAGTCAAAATTTTTACACATAGACCCCATCAAACGGGAGAAATTGGCCCGGATTGCTCTCATGTGCGTTACGGGGCATCGTTTCTCTCGCGCCGAATTCTCTCGAGCTGGGAAATCGCTCATTTTTGCGTCGCCAAATATCGTACGAACGCCGTGAAACTTCCACAGGCTTTTTCAGCAGATTTGCACCTGCACTCAAAAAAGTCAAAATTTTTACACATAGACCCCATCAAACGGGAGAAATTGGCCCGGATTGCTCTCATGTGCGTTACGGGGCATCGTTTCTCTCGCTCCGAATTCCATCGAGCTTGGAAATCGCTCATTTTTGCGTCGCCAAATATCGTACGAACGCCGTGAAACTTCCACAGGCTTTTCCAGCAGATTTGCACCTGCACTCAAAAAAGTCAAAATTTTTACACATAGACCCCATCAAACGGGAGAAATTGGCCCGGATTGCTCTCATGTGCGTTACGGGGCATCGTTTCTCTCGCGCCGAATTCTCTCGAGCTGGGAAATCGCTCATTTTTGCGTCGCCAAATATCGTACGAACGCCGTGAAACTTCCACAGGCTTTTTCAGCAGATTTGCACCTGCACTCAAAAAAGTCAAAATTTGTACACATAGACCCCATCAAACGGGAGAAATTGGCCGGGATTGCTCTCATGTGCGTTACGGGGCATCGTTTCTCTCGCTCCGAATTCCATCGAGCTGGGAAATCGCTCATTTTTGCGTCGCCAAATATCGTACGAACGCCGTGAAACTTCCACAGGCTTTTTCAGCAGATTTGCACGTGCACTCAAAAAAGTCAAAATTTGTACACATAGACCCCATCAAACGGGAGAAATTGGCCGGATTGCTCTCATGTGCGTTACGGGGCATCGTTTCTCTCGCGCCGAATTCCATCGAGCTGGGAAATCGCTCATTTTTGCGTCGCCAAATATCGTACGAACGCCGTGAAACTTCCACAGGCTTTTCCAGCAGATTTGCACGTGCACTCAAAAAAGTCAAAATTTTTACACATAGACCCCATCAAACGGGAGAAATTGGCCCGGATTGCTCTCATGTGCGTTACGGGGCATCGTTTCTCTCGCGCCGAATTCTCTCGAGCTGGGAAATCGCTCATTTTTGCGTCGCCAAATATCGTACGAACGCCGTGAAACTTCCACAGGCTTTTTCAGCAGATTTGCACCTGCACTCAAAAAAGTCAAAATTTTTACACATAGACCCCATCAAACGGGAGAAATTGGCCCGGATTGCTCTCATGTGCGTTACGGGGCATCGTTTCTCTCGCTCCGAATTCCATCGAGCTTGGAAATCGCTCATTTTTGCGTCGCCAAATATCGTACGAACGCCGTGAAACTTCCACAGGCTTTTTCCAGCAGATTTGCACCGTGCACTCAAAAAAGTCAAAATTTTTACACATAGACCCCATCAAACGGGAGAAATTGGCCCGGATTGCTCTCATGTGCGTTACGGGGCATCGTTTCTGTCGCGCCGAATTCCATCGAGCTGGGAAATCGCTCATTTTTGCGTCGCCAAATATCGTACGAACGCCGTGAAACTTCCACAGGCTTTTCCAGCAGATTTGCACGTGCACTCAAAAAAGTCAAAATTTTTACACATAGACCCCATCAAACGGGAGAAATTGGCCCGGATTGCTCTCATGTGCGTTACGGGGCATCGTTTCTCTCGCGCCGAATTCCTCGAGCTGGAAATCGCTCATTTTTGCGTCGCCAAATATCGTACGAACGCCGTGAAACTTCCACAGGCTTTTCAGCAGATTTGCACCTGCACTCAAAAAAGTCAAAATTTTTACACATAGACCCCATCAAACGGGAGAAATTGGCCCGGATTGCTCTCATGTGCGTTACGGGGCATCGTTTCTCTCGCTCCGAATTCCATCGAGCTGGGAAATCGCTCATTTTTGCGTCGCCAAATATCGTACGAACGCCGTGAAACTTCCACAGGCTTTTTCAGCAGATTTGCACGCTGCACTCAAAAAAGTCAAAATTTGTACACATAGACCCCATCAAACGGGAGAAATTGGCCGGGATTGCTCTCATGTGCGTTACGGGGCATCGTTTCTCTCGCGCCGAATTCCATCGAGCTGGGAAATCGCTCATTTTTGCGTCGCCAAATATCGTACGAACGCCGTGAAACTTCCACAGGCTTTTTCAGCAGATTTGCACGTGCACTCAAAAAAGTCAAAATTTTTACACATAGACCCCATCAAACGGGAGAAATTGGCCGGGATTGCTCTCATGTGCGTTACGGGGCATCGTTTCTCTCGCTCCGAATTCCATCGAGCTGGGAAATCGCTCATTTTTGCGTCGCCAAATATCGTACGAACGCCGTGAAACTTCCACAGGCTTTTTCAGCAGATTTGCACGTGCACTCAAAAAAGTCAAAATTTTTACACATAGACCCCATCAAACGGGAGAAATTGGCCGGGATTGCTCTCATGTGCGTTACGGGGCATCGTTTCTCTCGCTCCGAATTCCATCGAGCTGGGAAATCGCTCATTTTTGCGTCGCCAAATATCGTACGAACGCCGTGAAACTTC
>NW_027614442.1:0-26368 GCF_965212315.1 Lampetra planeri | reverse complement strand
GGGACTTCCAGATCCAGACCGCCGGATTGGGGCAGGTGGGAATGCTTCGGCAGATACCAGGAAAGCCCATTGGCCTCAGGCCATCAACATCAGAACAACATCAGAGATCTCTGTCCAAGCCGAGATCCTGCGCAGAACCCTCAGGCTCCCAAGCCTCTGGTAGAGGGTCTGAAGGAGAGAGGAAGGTATCATGATGTTATATCAGATATCAGAGGAGAGATGACGTTATAGTTGAGAAATTTCCCAAAATGTCAGAATCCTGTTGGAGGTTTTCCTGGTCTTTTTTAGACAAGCCTTTTAATTTGTTTCCCAGACGGATTTTCATATCTGAAAGCTGTGGCCCCCCCCGCTAGCCTCACAATGTGTTGTCGCCTCTGAAGGCTGAGCTGTGATCAAATTCCTTATTGAGATGCAGATGAAGGGTCGACCTGCTTCAAGCTCAGATCCCCCGTCAGTTCACGTCCTCCAAGCAGAGACAAACTCCTCCTCCGTCTTTTCACAAGCAGCTGCGCAGCCACTTTTGGTGGCAACCTTGATGAAGCTGCAAGGCGTAAGTGCACAGTGATGCTGTGCTGCGACACAAAAACATAGAGAGATAAAACAGGTGAAAAAGAAATCAGCATGCAGGTACAGAAGAACTAAAAACGGATCAGAGATGAAGGCGGCTGAGGCAGACCTGCACTGCCCACTTTTCCCACCTGATCACGTTCACCTACATTTTTTCACAGTCAATAATAAGGATATATGTCACATTATAATATAATACGATGTGATAGAATGTAACGGCACAACTAGAATAAGATAAGTACAAATAGAGTAAAAAACAATTGGACACTAAGCACAGGTGAAAAAAGTATACAAGAAAACAAATACAATCATTTACTAAAGTAGAATATAGGTGATTTTACACCTGACAAGTATTTAATAATATTACACAGGATAATGAATGAAATAGATAACAATCAAGTTATATAAGACAATACTAATTAAACAATTGGTACTGTACCAGTCTGGTGATGTGCTGCCCTCTGCTGGTTTGGAGTGTGAACCATGATGAACCATGATGTGGCGAAATATCCGACCTTCTTCACTGTCCTGTTAGTCCAGCAGTTTAATATCGCTCACACAGGTTTCGCGGTCTTCTGTTTAATAGACGGACAAACTCGGCCTCCCGAGTCACAGCCGCCCATGACTCATCATGACCCGGTTTCATAATGAGATTCTACCTGCTAACTATCCAGAACATGCCGTGTTCATCCTGGAACACATCTAGTTTCAAATATTTGTGGGGATGAAATCAGATTCTCTGAAAGTCACCCTGAAAGTATCAGAATAAGAAGTACTTTATTCATACCAAAGGGAATTTCTTTCGTTCCACCCAGCACCGGTCGACCTACAAAAACAATAAAGCAGTTAGAAGTGAAAAGAAAAAAAAAAAAATTAACCAAAATACTTTTTTATTATTATATTACTTTATATTATTATTATTATTATTATTATTATCATTATCATTATCATTATCATTATCATTATCATTATCATTATTATTATTATTATTATACTAATTATTACTAAAATGTTCAATGTATGAAAATAAGTATTAAACAAAAGCATGAATACAATATGCTCTCGGTGAACATATGAATGTGATTGAGTATTATCAGTGCGGTAAAAATGACTGACACACACACACACACCACACACACACTGACAATTCTGACGAATCTCTAGTGCTTCAGCTTCCTCAGTGAGAGTCGGTGTGAATAAAATCAACCTCATGCTCCTCATCGCACTCTGATGATACGGCGGGGGAAAAACTCTTCTGACACCCCGTGACTTCCAGCTAACACCCCACCCACCCCCTGCGCTGGAGAAACCCTGACACTAATTAAAAACATGTATTTTTGTCGGTGGGAACATCTCACACTTTGCCTTAGTGTTTCTGTCTTGACTGAAGTCAGTGTGTGTTTATGCTGCTTGGGTCGATTTTAGATCTTTATTTCTTCTTGTCAGTGGTGAACGTTGGTGTCATCAGGGGATCGTCATCTCCCCATTTCCATACGTGAGTGACGTTCTCTCAAGCTGCCATCACGAGAGAAGTTTCACATCCGAACACAAGCAACACACTAGTTTCATTTGAATCTCATTTCAATCCAGTGTCATTGCATTTGACCGTCTTTTGTCTATTCGAGAGGTACGTTTCTTTTTCCAAACCAGAGAACATTATTTTTTAGTGTGAGAGATATTTTTTAGCACTTTCAAGCTGCATGTCTTCATTCCACTCAACTCTCACCTCTCAGTTTGCCTTTGTCTCTCGTACACACACACACACACACACACACACACACACACACACACACACACACACACACACACACACACACACACACACACACACACCACACACACACACACACACACACACACACACACACACACCTCAACATGAGGGAGAGAGGGAGACGGAAAGGGAGAGGGAGAGAGAGACTGTTTTTAGCCATGTCCTTGTGCAGTCTAAATACAAAATCATGGGTCATCAGATATTCTCTGGGGAGCATCAACAGCTTTGTGTAGCTTCATTTAACCTCCCGTTGTTAGAGAGAGAGTGACTTTGCTATTATCAGCTTTTATTTCTTCATAAAAGCTAGATTTGTTTCTTTCAGTAACAAAGCAACATACCAAAACTTTTAGGCTAAGCAAGCAGCAGTGTTAGCCACACATCCAGCCCCACAGTTAACCACATTGTGGTGATTCTATAAAGACCTTCAGTTCTACATCTGAGCTGCGATAAAAACTAATTGTACTCACTCCTTTTCCCAACCAAAAAAATGAGACTAGGTTCAGGTTGAATTTGGCTGCGTTCAAACAGGGGGTTTGTAGTTGTAGGGTTATTAGAGACTATATTATTTTAGTGTTTAAAGTTACATTTTCAGTTATGCCACAATTCAGACCCATGCGAGTCCAGCATGATCACAGTGTTACTGCCAGCTATCTTTGATTTAACATACTTTTCAGTGAACTTGATCCTCTATGGACCCAAAAACGAAGATGATTCTGCTCTAAGCTAGACAATCTGATGCGACAGGCCTGTTAAATGTTCAACTGAATTTCTTCAGGCAGGAAATTTAATCCAATATAAACCAGCCTGATCGCTCGGTGCTGCTCCCTCTCTCACTGCACTAGAATTCTCTATATAAGCTGATGAGCCATTAGCTGAATCAAACTCCAGAGAATGATACTTGGGCCGTGGTTAAGCGCTTTAACGGAGATCCCTGTTTGCCAGCATGACCTTAAAACGTAGAATACGGTGCTGTTGTTCGTTTTCCGAGTGAAACTCTCAAAATGTTGTTACTGCTGTGATAACTCTGCTGATGTATTTTGTATAAGGGCAGTGTAGAGATAATCTTATGACTATTTTAATAACGTCCATGAGGAAAGTGGATATGAATATGGAGTCATATGAACCGGCTCATGGGACCACGTTGTCGCATCAGAGACGGTTTGGTTAATTAAAAAAGAAAGAACGGCTTCTTCTTTTTGTCGTCTGTCTCCTCGGTCTGATTATTTATTCTGCACACAAGATTGAAAAAACAATGTGCAGGATATGTGCACTTACAGCAGACTGAGATTGAAATAGAATTGGGCATTTTCACAGTTGGACAAACGTCCTCCTACCTCTGTTTGATTTCAGTCAAGATGCTGTGGAATCGAGGATTTGTAGAGGACTGATAACTCAAAAGAAATGAAATGTTTGCCTTTTTACACAAAGTCTTAAATTATTTGCTCCCGGAGCTCGTCTGCCATCATCGTCATCATCTCAATCTGTCGCCTTCGTCTGTTTGAGAACGAGCCACCTGCTCCTACAGTTTGAGTGCAGCCATAATGAGGCGTACGAGGACACAGCGAGCGGAGAGTCGACAGCAGGAATATGGGAGAGCAAAGATTTATTTTAATAACACATTAGCCGCAGCAAGGGATTGAACTTGTGACCTGATGGTTGCACCACAGGCAGGCAAAAGAAGAGTAAATGAAACTAAGTAACATTGATTTTTACCCAAACACCCTCTATTATCTTTCAGACGCTCTATCAGTCAATAAAGCTCAGTTCAATCAGGGTTTTGTTCTGCTGACCGCATATGAAAACCAGATAATCCATATAAATGAGCTCCCCAGAGAACAAATATAGTGATGTTAACGGAAAAAAAAAAAAAAAAAAAACGCGTATCATTCTACACCTGTGCCTTTTTAGAGCTTCGCCAGGTTACTGAAGATTCCATACTTTGTCCTACAGCTGGCTGGGATGAAATAAGTGGCATCTGATGGTGGGGTGACAAAAGTTAAGTGTGAGTGCACTTGTTCATCGTGGTATCTGTACCAGTATCCGGTGTCAAGACGTCAAGTCATTGTGTGGGAACACACATGATGTCGTTTCTACAAACATTTGGCTTTTAGTTGATGAACTCTCTTCCACATGTGGGGAATAATACGAATATCTGATATTTCGTCACAATTAACTGATTAGTGAGACACTGTGTTCTCGCAGGCTCTGACTGAAATAGAAGAACAATCTGTGCAGCAACGTTGCTGGACAGGTTGCGACAAACTCCACAGGTGGAAATTGAATAAAACAAAATGTTGACGTTCAAAAGAAAATCACAATTCACCAACTGTTTACACAAGCAGGGATATTGGAAATGGATCGAACACGTGCGCTGATGTGCATAGTGAACTTCATCTGCTCCCGAGCAGTCAAGCCACGCGCTTTGCCTCATTTACGTCCCCGTCCATCAATGCAGATCAGACACCTGATGTGTTGTGGCGCATCAGATACTGATACTTCAGTGTCGTCTTCACAGATTTATGGTGCAGATGTTTTGTTTTCAGCCTCACAGTCACGTTCTGAGGGACCCGTTTGTCACATTCACGTCAGCGTTTATGGGGCAGCAGGTGGAGCAGATGAGGCTGAGACGCGCGGCCATTTTAATTATGTGGGACGATAAATCTGCTCCAGAGGAAAAGATGTGCATCATTAAAACAACAAAGAAGTATTTGACACAGGAAAAACTCTTCTGTTCCCTGGTTCTCAAAGTGGAAGGTGCTTGATGGTCTCCCAGGGTTTGTGTGTTGGCTCTCCTCTTACTGACCTTGAAAGTCAATTAGCCTATGTCTGAATCTGTTGTGATTGATGGAACACACCACTGCTCTTAGAGCTCTTTGTTGCTCTGATCTAATCAGTAAGAAACGTTACATCTCAGAAGATAAAAAAAGAAGAAGTTTGAACTCCGCTGAATGTCCAGTAAATGTTTGTAAGTTCCACATTTCACCCAGTGATTGTTCCGTCAGTCTGAGCTGATTTCATGCGGCTGAAGACCACTGGAGCAAAGCGACGCTCTTCCTGTTCTCTAGGACTTTGTGTCACTGCAATTCTGCTAAAAGCCTCCAAATCCTTCCTTCATTAGCAAAGCTCCTCTGATTGTTATGGCATGAAATATCCAAATTAAAATCTGTTTTCCTCAAGTGCGGCTCACCCCGAGACTCCCACATCCTCGCACCGTTCCCACCCACAGACGTCTGTTTTGTCTCGTTAATTACGGCGCAAATCAACTTTCTCTCACAACCCCTCGAAAAAGGTCCATGTTTGAACTTGGGCAATTTATTCCCTGTGATGCATTTGCGCCGTGCAGGGGGGATTTTACAGCCACCTTTCCTCCGGATGACAGACTTTTTAATTTCTGTGATTTACAGCCACTTGTATCCATGGGAGACGGTGGGCCGCACCATCGTCACCTCATGCCGCCTCATTAGATGAGCTGGTGGGTCTGATCAAAGACAAAACCTGAGCAGTGTGTCACTGTTCCTGCAGGCTGAGCGTCACCACGCTCACAGCTGTAGAACATTCAGACAGCGCTACCCCACCAAATGAGGATTTTTATTGTTTCAGGCATTCAATTCATCTCAAGTACATTCGGGTTCCCTGTCTTTTTGAACCTATGCATTGTATTCTCAGAATGATGAAATCGCTAACAACCTTTTCTTCTATATTACACTTCTTCTGTTTGTCATCACTGCTGTTTGGGTTTTCACAGCAGCACGTTTCAGGTGGCACACCAGCGAGAACAGGGTGTTCTTCATGGAGCCGCGTCCTAGTCTTAGCATGTCATGAGTCCGTCACTTGGATATCAATCGGTCCCTCCTGAGAGCCTCATTCACTCATCAGGCACGCCAATCAACATATTATTCCACAACTTTAATAACAAGGTCACCGTGGACGTCCGTGACTAGAGAGCTTTGTACGATTGCAGAATGAAACGAATGTGAAGCGATGACATTCAAACTGTGTTCAGCTCCTACCGGTAATTACACAGGAAATCATGAACTCAGCATGAAGGTCAAAAAAAAAATCGACCACCCTCTCAATAATCAATGATTCCCCAACATCATTTGAAACACAAAAATACACAAACAGCATGTTTGTCCTACAAGGCAGGTAGAATAGAAAACACAAGGGAACATGCTACTGCAAACTGAAAGTATCATCTTCAACCAAACCGAGTCCAAATTTAGAGAAAATTCAAGCAAAGAATAGTTTTACAAACAATCATCACGTAGCCATTGTCTTTGGTATCAGATGTGTGTGGAGTGGATGAGTGCAGAGTTGTACTGACCTAAAGAAGCTGACTGGCTGCCGCTGTGGTTTATGAATTGACTCCAGAGAGAGAGAGTCCTCTTATGTGTGAATCTAGAAATGTGCTATGCAAGCACATTTTCATTGCCAAGCCTTCTTGTCATGTCCATCCTCAACTGATCACGTTGCCTTATTGTTGCACTGGAGAACATCCCTGCTCCAACTCCAACTGCTACTCAACACCCAGTTCTCATGGAGGTCCCATGTGGGTGAACACAGATGGCCTGATGATGGCGAAAAGGATTCCCAGACTAACCAGTGGTGTAAAATAATTCTCTGCAGCCATATAGTGGAGGACTCACAGAACACAGAGGGAGAAAATAAAGCTTTACAAACACGGGGAGGATTGTTTTATCAAGTTATTATTATTATTATCAACTTGATTGTCAACATGTCCCTGGTTCAACTTCTGACCTGGGCATCTTTCTGTGAGTTTGCATTTGGGGAGAATCAGACAAGAAAAAGACAAGGAGACTAATGCATAAGATTTAAGAACAATAAAATATGGCAATAATAAAACGTGAAACATTTTATGTATACATATAGAAATAGATATAAAACAATAATCATCATCATAGCATGAAATAAAGTACAGGTTAAAAATAGACAAAAATATAAAAAAGTGAAATGAAATAGAAAACTATAAAACTGTAGAACAGAATGAGATAATTATGAGGCTGACATAAAAGCAAGATTAAAAAGATATGCTTTTAGCCTACATTTAAAACGGCCAATGTCTGTGATTTGTCTCAGGTCCCCTGGCAGGATGTTCCACAGTTTTGGAGCATAGTGTCTGAAAGCAGCATCAGATCTGTTTGGTTTACTCTGTGGAACAGTTAGAGAAGAGAAGAGCCAGAGGACCCGAGGGGCCTTAAAAACTGCTAAAAAGTGCTTTAAAAAATGAGTAAAAGAACTTTAACAGGCAGCCAGTGTAATGATTCAGGGTGAATTGTCTGTCTGTCCCTCAGTGGCCCTGATGGGCTGGTGATTCCTCCAGGGTGTAACCCGCCGTCCAGCTGTTGACAGCTGGGACCCGTAACCCAAGCAACAGGGAGATGATGATGATGATTGAATGAAGGCTTTTAGTCCATAAAAACAAATCATCATGAGTCCACTTGATGCCGGTCCAGTGAACGACACTTATGCTTATGACAGTAGGACACGTTAGAAGACCACCACAAACACGCTGATGAAGATATCAGAACAAATAATCACAGGAAACCACTCCAAGCCACTTGAACTCATCATTCCTGCTCCTCCTGGTCCCTCCGTGATGTTTTCACCCAACATACACAACCTGAGTCAGCAGAGCAGCAGCAGTGTGAGTCATCTCTGCCCCGGCTGCCGGGTCTCCTCAGTTCACTTTATGCAG
Organism: Lampetra planeri; assembly: GCF_965212315.1. Classification (NCBI taxonomy): domain Eukaryota; kingdom Metazoa; phylum Chordata; class Hyperoartia; order Petromyzontiformes; family Petromyzontidae; genus Lampetra; species Lampetra planeri. Next base: position 18,311 of record NW_027614442.1, on the reverse strand, counting down.
CGTCGTTAGCGTGCCGTCCATTTCCTTGCTGACACTTACACAACATCACAGAAGAGTTTAGAAATGACTCTGCTGCTCAGCGTTGACCTTCCTCAATGTCAACATGGAATTGAATAATCAGTCACAAAGAGCGGGAGCGAGGAGTGTCACTGGATAAACACTGAGCCGTGACACAGGTGTCGGGTTTTATTCCGTCTTCCTCAAGCTGCCGCTCAACTTTGTTCTTTCTTTCTTTCTTTGTTCCCTTTGGTGGTGTACAAACGTTTGTGTCCATTAACAACAACACGATACCTCAGAGCAGCTGCTCCGGGTCCATTTGAGAGAGCCGGTCAAAAGTGAAAACAGACGTGCACGTATACAGTCCACAATACAAACAAAAACAAACCCGACTGTGAATGTTGGGGGGCGGGGGGGCACTGCTCCTTCTCATCCTGTCCACCAATCAATCCACCAACTGCTGAAAATGACACAACCGGGAAAGAGGAAACACGGCCGACCTACGATCACCTGGCAAAGAACGGTAGAGGCTGTTCTGTCTGTTCTGGAGATGGGACTCCCATGGGGGGGGCGAGGCACAGCTGGCTGCTAAAGGCCAGGATGGATGGAGGAACGCTCCGGATGCCTTCTGCCCATCAGGGGTGGAGAGGATAAGTAAAGTAAGTAGCACAACGTATTTCCAGTAAGAAACTTGTTATCGCTGATAGCAAAATAACACTGAAAGAAATGAAATGTTCAGGAAATGCTGAGATTGTTGGACGTGTTCTAGAACCCTCTGGACACAGGAATCTGTTGAAGGAGTCTTTATCATTGTGATATCGGCTCATTTTCAGGTGTGTATTTGCTAGGAGAAAAGGAACGTTTTCCTGGTCAAGGAATCTATTGATGTCGCTATACTGGGATTTTGTGTAAATGAAAATATACAAAAATACTGGGTGGAAGTCACAATACGGGTGGAAATGAGCTGCTCAGCAGAGGTCTGACTTCTCCGACTGCTTTTCTCGGTCTATTGTGTTACAAATGCTGGTCCTGTTGCATGTGTAAACGTGAATTGCGATGAGTTTATTGTGGGTGAGTGTTGGTGGACGTGAGGAAGAAGGAGGTCTATCCTGTCAGCCCTGAAAATAACTGGGGTGTGAAAAAGAATTAAAGGCTCAGTTCTGCTAATGCATCAATCAGAGTAAATGACTTTGGCGTGAAACTGTCACAAGGTTTTCAAGCACTGAATTAGAAACGAGCAAATTGAGTTTTCTGGTTGTCCTAAATACAGGGGTGCAGGTATCCACCATAACTTTATGGACTTGATCTTTTTACAGGTTTGTATCACTTCAGGACATGTGGTGATGAGTCGGTCTGAGAAAGCAGCAGTCTGAAGACGAACCAGCTATTTTATTCCTGCAGATCGGACGGCAGCCGAACGTCTCGACAATCTACCGGCACAGCTCTTCCTTCGACTCCAATACAACTCAAGCATGACCTCCTCCACTCACAACTTATAGCCAGAGTTATTTTTAGACGCACACGGCTCGGCCACGTCTGAGGGTCTGCAGCTTTGGTTCAGACTGAGAGATCGCTGGCTCTCCTGGGCGACACATCCAACATCTAATCATTATACTAAGACAGACCGGACAGGAACCACACACGGGGACATTTTACATTGGAGATAAACCACCTTGTCTTCTTCTGACACCACAGACCTCATGCTCCCCAGAAGATAACCTGTTCAAACACGCTTCCATTTCTGATCTCGCACGTCACCCGCTCAGAATCGGCTTTGATATAAACTACCAGTCAGACTTTGGACACACCTTCTCATTGGAGATGGGACACTTCTTTTCAGGGTACTGAATCAGTAGAACCCATCCAGTAACCCCCGCCGCACTGACTGGCAAAACTGTTGCCGTGTGAGTTCCGATTCCAGTGAATGCTTCCGGTCAGTCGACGAACAACGACTCACATTCGCCCACTGCACGTCACCGCTGCACTCAGCTGACCTGTGGGACCAACGAATCGTTTCAGTGGAGTTTGTTCGCTCCAACGATTCATTCTTTCAAGGGAATCGTTTGCAAACCGGACAACACTGCTTTGAACGGGACATTTGACTGGGAGTGTGTTTGTAAAAAACAAATTACAGTCACGTTAGCCTCAGTATTGAACGCTAATCAGCGAGTGTTAGCATGCTGACGTGTGAAGCTCAAACGGGAAAAGTGAAACCAACAAAAAGAATCCATTTATGAACATTTAATATCATGGTTGTTTTCCATCAAGGTGGCTGATGACCCGGCAAGGCAGACGGTTCAATTTTTAATTTGATAACGGGTGATTATAGAAGCATTACAACACAGTCGGCTGCTCGCAGAAATCCTGTGAAGTGTGATCCCACGTGGACCGAAGCACAGAGGACAAGACACGAATCGTTCACTGGGTCAGAGACTCTGTATCATGATTGAGGGCACTTGTCTGAGTCTCTGAAGATGTTCTGCTCCCATTGTCAAAAGGCAGGTGGGGAGTCACAAGTATTTTTACAGGAGGGTGTGTGTGGGGGGGGTCACGTTTGGGTCAGTGAGTAAGTCAGTATTGGATGCTCACGCCTGAAGCATCTGGTCATATGTTGTTCCAGCTGTGCAGCAGATTCAAAGCCGGTGAGGAGGAGGAGAGATATTCAGCTGACAGCGTTACTACGATGCTGCGGGGCACTTTAGGAGGAATGAAACTGTTGGTGTGGACGTACAGTTCAGGTCACATGAGGACAGGAAGTGCTGTCGTCCACCACCTCACACTAACACTATGGAGTTTGTTTCTCGACATCCGGCGTCTCTCAGCTGCCCTGGCACATTATTCCTGAAGAAGCCAAAGCCGTTAATTATGGCAGCTAGTTCACAGTTTCGATAGCAGTGCTTTGGAGCTGTGCGACATCCCAACTGTCAGTTTAATCATAGAGCGGGCTCGGTGTTGCTGACCTCACCGGGCTGGCGCTGTGTCGCTGCAAAAAACATCCACCCCGACAAGTCCCTGCACAAACTGGAACGCAACAACTTAAAACAGTCAAACTCTGACGACATAAGCAAAGCCGGTGTTTACGGATTGAACTGATACAGAAAACTGACGGTTTGGGGTCACTGATGTCATTTGCAAAGCAGACGTGATTCACACCATTTCTTTATTTACTCTCTGCAGTAGTTCTCGTGTTTCTATGTGTGATTTGATCAACTAGGTTAGCACTGTCACCCTCACAGCAACAAGGTCCTCGGTTCGATTCCTGGCCTGGGGGTCTTTGTGTGTGGGGTTTGCATGCTCCCATGTCTGCATGGGTTCTCTCTGGGTACTCCAGCTTCTTTGTGTTACGTTTACTTTGTGTGTAACTGTGTACTTTGTGGTGCTATATCAATAAAGATTGACTGAACGATTGACTGATAGCTGTGACTGTGAGTGTGAATGGTTGTCTGTCTTTCCACGCTGGCCCTGTGGTGAAGTGGTGACTCGTCCATTTGGCAGCAAAACCCTGACCCATCGAGGAGCAAGTGGGAGATAATGAACGAACAAACAGATTTGTCCTGTAGGACCCCTGTTTACTGTAATGTATTGTACTCTAATCTTTGCTCTTCCTAAAGACAAAATAATACACTTACACTAGCTGAATCTGTCTTCATCCCTGTTGTGGCAGTCGGAAGCTGCAGACCAGCGGTGAACACAGGCAGGGCGAGGGATTTGTCGTTTTGGGCGGTAACATGTTTTGTCAGCTGCAGCGGTGGGAAGGGAGGATGCTTGAGTGTCGCCAGCGCTCGGTGAAGCTCCAGACACACGACATGTGACACAACGTGTGAGCGCTCACCGGCTCCATACATCGACCTGACAGCCTCCAACCTGGGACCCTGAAGACTGCTGGCGGTGTGTTCACTCAGAAGTGATGATAGAATCAAAATATTGATGCGCTTTTCATTTTTAATTTGACCTGGGGACGGCGAAATAAATAGGAGATAGGAACAAGCATCATCCATAATTATCATAATATATATCCATATACTGTGTGTATATATCTATATAACATGTTTATCACACATAGTACATATTCATACTGTCAAGTGCCCCCACTTTTTCTACTCTCAGTCACGTTTATTATTTTTCACTTCAATTAAAATTCCTAATTTTGGTTTGAGCGTCTTCATTTGGAATAAATTTACAAAAGGAAGAAAATTCCGGTGCATTTCGTGCTGGAGAAGTCTTGTCAGCGTAACGTCCTGGGCGGCCGTAACGGACTGACCTGCTGCAGCACGTGAAACGCTGCCGGTGTGGACACGAGCAGCTGATGAGCTTCATGTCAAGGTAATTAGTGTTTCCTGTAAAACGCAGTGACCCGCGGCACCCCCGAGGTGAAGGTGACGCTGTCTGACATCACTAAACAACCAACCGTGGAAATCACATCACTACTCGGAACATGTCATCCCTACCAAGGAAGTCTTTCAACGACGACAGGCCACCCCCTGCTGAGTTGTGCTGCATTTGCACTCTTGAGACAGCCGCACTGTGTGAGGAGGAACTCTCGTCCCTCCCAAGTTTCTCATTAGCAATGAGCACAGTGGTCGGGAGCAACGGCGTACGGAGACACCCGCTCCCTGAAAAGGGATCAATTCTTCTCCTTCCACTTGACTGTCAGATTGACATCTGTTGTCATCTGTTCATTTTCTGATGGTGGGTGTGAATGTGGATGATTAAGACAACGGAGAAGGTGAGCTGAGTGCAGCAGCACAGCAATGACGAGGAGGAGGTGGAGGAGGGGGATAGGTGGGAGAGAGGAGGGGGCGGGGGGAGAGAGACGTCGTAGGTGATGACTCATCGCTGCCGGCTGGCGCTCACAGGCGAGGCCAGCGCAGTCAGATGATCAGAAGACTCAGTCCGCTGTGATGTAGTTCTGGTTTCTAGGGGTGACCTGTTACACTGACTTTCTCCAAGTTTTTTCATGAGGATTTAACCCTTTACAGAGGGGGGGCTGGTAAAAGCCAATGAAGTTATTACACATGGTTTCCTGACTGAATTTTCTTAAAATATTCATACATGTGTGGGATCAAACAAATCAAATATCAAATCTGACTTCTCACTATTAAAAGGTACCAAAAATCTATCGACAGACAGACAGACAGACAGCATTGTTTGGAGCCAGACCAAAAAAAGTCTTTAAGCTAAAGGTAAAATGTCCCGATGCTGACTGACGCTGTCAGCAGGTTTTGGTCCAACCCACCGCTGGAAAGAGGACAAACAATATCATACAATACTCTAAAGTCACAACCGTAGTCGTTTATACTCTTCAGTCTCGCTGTCAGGATGAAAACTCGTCAAACTCTCAGATCATGTTTGACCCAGATTCCAAGTCAGCCAACAAAACAAGGTTTCTGTTTCCTCAAAGCTTTTCTTTGTTCCATCCAACCGATGAGCGGGAATCCTGCGGGACTGAACGGAGTCTATCGGCACTTCCTCACAGACTCACTTGATCATTTGTGTCAGAACATCTTCGGATGGGTCCAGAGCAGCGGCTGCAGGCAGAGCAAAGCATTTATCTGTGTAATTATTAACTCGTATTTAACTGGAGGAAGGTGACTGAGCTCTCGCACTGTTCTCTGCTGCCTTTGGTTGGAGCTGAACAAAACCCAGTCCCACCTCCAGTCATTGACCTGACGGGAAGCAACTAGTGATGGTAAATATAACAGACAAATATTACTGAACTGGATGAGTTTTTAATGCCGTCTGCGAACGATCCCTTTCCCCATGTTCTGTCATTTCATAGACCAAGTATCAAATTCAACAGGTTAGATCAAGGGTCTGCAATCGTTGGACTCTGGTCCACGTCAGGACTTCTGGAGTCTTCCATCCAGAGCACGAAGAAGTTTCCTACCATGCATTTACTTGAAAAACTCAATATTTCTGTCCCGCAGGTGAGTCTGGAACAGTCACAGCAAGGACGCCTTAGAAATGTATGGGTCCTTTGATTTGTGAGTGGGGCAAACAGACGCCAGGGTGTTTTCTTTGTTTACTTCGAGCTATAGTGACTGGCAGTGGAACTTGTTGCGCAGTGAATCCAACAAGGATGGCATCATTTTTTTCTTTAGTTTAGAGGTGAAGAGTCACGTGACACAATGATCCAATCACAGTTGCTTCTGGAAAGGTGCATTTCTGCGTCAGACATGTTTGAAACTGATGTTGAGTTAATGAAGAGGGCGCTGTAGCCTTTTTGTAGCTCCTGTTAATAGTCCACTTTAAATGCAAAATGTTACAAACGCACAGAGTTTAGTTGCTATTTTCCACAGTTAAAGAAACTTTGGTTGCGAGGAATAGGAGGATGAATATTGTTCAATTCTCAAAGCCAAATTTTGTTTTCTTATTGCATCGTTCAATAAAATGCTAATACCAAATAATCCCAGCTGGGATCTTTGGAGATGTTTGCAGACCTGTAGCAAATTTAATTGAGGACCCATGGGTTCAATAATAATTGGAATTTACAGTTCTAAATTTGACTGATCTGCTCAGAGCAATCTGTTTCAGAGGAACCTCCTCTGACTCATCCTTCCCAAATCATTGCTGGGCAGATGTCAACAGAACACCACCAACTGCACCGAAGAATGTGACAACTAATGTGACCTAATGATGCTCACGTTCATCACTTGTCACCCGGTCATCAGCTCCTTTTGCTCCTCTGGACGTTTCTAACATCCCTGTCGGGTACAAACAATCCAAAGTCTATCAAACAATCATCCCAGAGTGTGTTGATCAATGGTGCTGTCAAAGTCAAGTTACTGTTTCTCACCCCGCAGGAGAAGAGTAAGCCGTCAGGGACGGTTTTCTTCTGTGGAGGGGGGAAATGGACCAAAAACCAACCTGCCAGCTGACCTGCCAGCTGATCTAATGTGATTATTACTCGCGCTACACAAACAACAACGGCCTGAGCAAATGCCAAATGCAGAATAAGTCACTATGCAGTGAGGAAACCGTAAGTGCTTAGTGTGAAACATCAGTGGTTTGACAAATGAGGCGGTAAATGAGTGCCGCAACAGGTGGCTGCAGGGAAAGATTCGGAGGACTTCCTTTGCATGATGACGCATCCTGGCATGTTGTTGAATAATTCAGTCATTTCCATGATAAACACCTCGATTTTCAAAAGGAAAGAGCAAACTGATGTCACATAATCGACTGCCCCTTCCTTTGTCATCCCTTCACTGGGACACTGGAAGGTTTGAGCCTCCCCTGGGAGCAAACAGTGAGGGGAAAAGAACTTTCCTATGTCTCCTTCCATTATTCACGCTGAGACCTGTTTTAGCTCCACGTAGCGTTCGGTGGTGGGAGCAAGAAGGGGCTGCAGGGGAAAGGACACGTTATGGCGCTTGTTGCTGGTTAAGCTCTGTGCGTTGTGAACAGAGGGCGAGTCGCCCCTCATTTCCTGTCAGCTCATCATTGAAACCTCGAATTACGGCGCGGTGGAATTGATGGGCTGTCATCTGTGACCCTGCGGAGCTGTCAAGCGGCTGACGCCCTGAAACGAGCCGGTCCAGGTAAAACGGAAAATAGCTTAATTTGCGATGGGAGTGTGTGTTGTGACTGATGCACTTCAGATAATGTATGCAGGCTTTAATGTGGCCGAGGGAGGGAGTAAATGAAGGGTTTCAACACAAAGGGCTGCGTATTACATTCAAAGCTGCACTGGGGTTCCAGGACTTTAGACAATGAAATGACCGACTGTTGTTGAAGGAAACCACTCAGTCGGGTGCAGTGATTGTGTACCACGTGAAAAGACACTTTTAAAACGTACAAATCTGATTAGTGACGTGGGGATTAATCACATTTATTATTAATCGCAATCATGAAAGTCTTGGTGGGTTAATTGTAAGTATTATAATAATTGCGGTTATCTCGTGTGACTTGAACAACGGCATAACCTGCCCCCCCCAGAAAGTGGCAAATAAAGGAGACTAGTACGTCAAACCTAACCCGCCGTCATCCCTCTGTGCCAATATCAAAGTAATTAATTGATGTTTAACACCAACAACGATGATCGGCGCCGTACATTTACAGACACACACTTTTTCAAGGCAGGACAGAGAGAGAGAGAGAGGTGGAGAAGGTTGGAAGAAGGGCCGAGGGGGGGCGCTTCCGCTGCATGTCACAACATTACCTATTAAATATGCAGCATAGAATCAATTACCTACAATAAGTAATTATTTGTTACTGAATGTCTGGAACCAACAAAGAAAATCTAAAAAACACAGCAAGCAAAGTCAAACCATCATTGTCCATAAGCCCCATCTCCACTACGGTTCGACTCAACTTTACTTTGTTTGTGTCTCCATTCTTGATCGTAACTGCTCTTCCTCCTTCCTCCGCTGTTGAGGTTCCAAGCGAGTTTAACCGGAACCAAAGTGTGACGTCTACAGATTACCGGCCTCTGATTGGTCATTAAAGAGAAAGGGACGTCTCCAGCGATACCGTCAACACCAGAGTCTGCCAGCTTCTATTTACAACGTCAATAGTGATACAGTTCCTTATTCCTTGTCTCATTTCATTTGACGTGGCTGACATGTGCAAATAAAATACAGCGTGGTCCGTCAGTGAAGTCCAGACGTTTGTGTGTTTGGTGTGCCCAAGCTTTCAACCTGGTGGGAGATGGACGCAGCGAGCCCGAGTGGAGCTGGGACTACGAGGAGGGAAAGCAGCAAGGACACAGGCACAAGATGGACAAGATGGAGTGAGGAGTATGACTCAGCTGTCGTCCATGTCCAAGAAGACACCTCTGTTACACTAGAGCAACATCCCTCAACGGAGCAGAGGTCTACAACACACCCTGTCTGCCACTGAGTCGTTATGTAAGAAGCAGCGCAATTCTTCAGAATGTGCTTATTTTCTGTGACGCACAACTTCATCTGTAGGCGGTGCCTCGTCTTTCTGCAGCTCAGCAGTGGTGAGAACTGCAGATTTACATTTTCAATATTTCCCTCCCAATCAGTTATGACGCCCTACTTATAAGGACAAATAAAGGGCGAGTGGAATAATAGGCCGCTCTTACTGGTGCTTGATAGCGTTCAGCGACGTTCCGTTTGGGGAAGGATTTCACTAAGTCTCTTTTCCTGGGAATCAGCAGAAAAAAAGATACAGTAGAGCCGCAGCAGACGAAAAAGGAGGGTAAAAATAGACTGAATAGCAATGAGGCGACTTTCCTCTTGCCTGGAGCCATGCGTGAGTCAAAGTGGGGGGATGCTTCTCCTCATAAGGACCTCTTGCAGCTCCTCAAGGTTTAGGAGGGAATGATTTTAACTGATCGAATCCAAGTCCAGAGAGCTCTGACAGGCCTCAGCCCTGCCTCTCTCCCATGGGGAGAAAGTGGGGCAAGATTCTCGCACTCGTCGGGGGGAGGATGGAGCTTCTATCGTCTCCATCTCTAAAATTCTGTCTTCATTTTGGGCATTTTGATGACACTGATTACGGTGAGATTAATTCAGATTAACTCAGAGTCCCAGGGGCAAGACAGAGAATCAGGATGAGCAGAAGATGATTGTGAAAACATGTCTTGGGAGGCATTTGAAGTTTACGGTTCGTGATTAATGTCTGCGAATCGCAGATTAGATGCTCAAATTATATCACCCAGAATATTATTTACATTAAGGTTAGTGCATTGATGCCTGGACCCAGGGTGATTTGTACTGAGGCCCACAGCAGAATTAGACTGCTAACTTAAGACATGAATCTCAGTGCAGCGGCCTGGAAAACAAATGACTGGACCCAGAGTCATAGTGGATAACAAGCCTGAACATCAAGTGAGCTTTGATTGCATCCAGATGGCCGCAAGAAAAAAGGTGACTAAACAACTGTACCAAAAAAAATCCTCTGTCAGTCTCTGCACGAGACAGACGCTGGGTCAAAAACACATTTACTTTGTTACCTTGACTGAGAGCCCATCTGCCTTCAGACCACTCTCATCAGCATCGCTAACACGCGCTGTGGTCAGACTGAACCAAATATACCTGTCACAGACTCATGATTTCTGGCCGAGTGCTGGTTGAGGTCAGACTTGTAGCGTTGGCAGTCTCATGATCATCACTCACAAGCCTGAATGGGTTCAAACAGTCATTTGGGAGGCTGAACAGGAAGTGCTGCTGCAGTCTTGCGCTCGCATATGAAAAAGAAAAGGAGCAGAATGTCCTTCGTGTCAGACGCCTCTGTCTGTCTATTATTGCTTGCAGAATAGGTCATAGTAGGTGGGATATTCCTAGTGCTGCTCATCAGTTGACATTTATGGTCAGTCGACCAACCAAATGACTTGGTGATGCACCGCAGTGGGTTGAGGTCCAGGTCCAGGTTTGTGAACCTGTGATTCATGACATTGCCAACAGCGAGTCACAAAACATAAATACAAAACCATTTATATTGCTGGCGATTTATCAAGAGATGCAGCCACCAGTGAGGCACATATTTTAATCTGCACAACGCAGTAATGTTTGTGAATGTGCAGGAGCAATCAGCCTTTTCTTGACGTTAAACACAGAAGAACATCAGTTTGAGGATCTATTGAGATTTACATGCACACACTGTTTCGCCAGCTGAAACTGAATATTTGGTTGATTTTCAGCACAACAGAACATTTAATCAACCTAGAACACCGCAGCAATAAACGATATGTTGCGTCCCAAATTTGATTTGGCATGTGTGGAGTTGCTGCTTGTTAACAAAACCGCCAGAAATGACATCAAGAACATGACAATATTGGTTCAAAATGGGCTTTTTTTTCTATAATTTCTGCCCACGACTAAAGGACCCGTGAACTCTCATCAGGTAACAACACCTTCACCCTAACCCTAACCCTCTAAACCCTTATGGTTTCCATCAACCATAAGGGGGCTGCACAAGAAAATACGAAAGCATGTGGAGCGTCTCAAGCACAGCATCACTGTTCTCCCTTCACATTCCACTACAGGTCTGTTTGTCCTTCCCCATGTTCAGAACTCTGCCTCACGCTCAAAATTTGGCCACAAGAAGTCATTGCATTGTGACTGAACAGTTCTGAGCGCTCTTAAACACAATGTGCTATTTATATCCATTCCCATGACATCAGGTTTTAACCATGAACTAGTTTTGGTGAGCAGAGTGAGACAAAGAGTCTGACGATGACTTCACGCGTCGATGCCGTCCGTCCCGTTGTGAACCACGTCAAACCTTCGTTTCACAGAGTACACTGCTATTAACAACTTGAACCCCTGCTGAAATACAATTGCAATATAGTTGACTTGAATGTTCATACATCCTTCAGTCTATTTTAGTCACTGAAGGAACATGATCCTGCACGCGAACCAGGATCGAAATACATTTGTGAAAAACGCATCATCAGGGTCCCAGATCACATTTATCACACATGTGAGGTCATTTCTGTCATTTATCATCATCTAAAGACAAAACCGGTGAAAATCTACTCAGTTTTAACAAAAGTTGTGTGAGAGAGCCTCCTAACTGCACACTAATGTCACATTCCACCTAATTCATTGGATGGTTAAGCCCCACCCCTTTTTTGGTCTTGGTGAAAATCAGCAGTTTCAGCAATATTTCATGAAGATGTCTAAGGGTTTTCAGTCGTCTCTGTGGCAAGTTCAGCTACCTACAATTAACCTGAGAACATTTAATGACTCATAATACTTTCTGTCTTTCCTGAATATTATACAGTGCTGTGCGTATTATCTCATACTCGTTTGTTTGTTTTGTTTGCTCTGGTTTTGGATTGTGGCTATGACGGAGCCCATCCCAGATATCAGATGGTCGAACAGTAGAATGGCCAGTTCCTTGCAGGACAATCGGAGGAAGTTGGAGTACCTGGAGAGAACGAATGCAGACATGAGCAGAGCATGCAAACTCCCTAAAACCAAGGACCTTCTGTCTGTGAGTCCAAACCACTGTACCACCGTGTCACCCTTGTCTCATACTTCCACTTTTAGCAACATGGAAAGACGTTCACACCTTCAGGCAATTTGGAGTAGGAGGAAGTCAAGGTACCTGGAGAAAACCAACACAGACAAGGGAGAGCATGCAGTCTCCACATAGAATGCACCTGAGGCCAGGAATCGAACCAGGGGCCTTCTCACTCTAAGGGGGCAAATATTTGAAGGGAAAAAGGGGAGACGTGACACACACACACACACACACACACACACACGCACACGCACGGTGGTTGTGACGTCAAACCAGAGCCCAGCTGACTCGCTCGCTCCGCCGTGCCTCTGTGAATCTCCACGCGGCGGCTGCTGTTGCTGCTGAACCCCGTGGAGGAGACCGGAACCGTGAGGACTCGCGGAGGAGGAAGGAGGAGGCGGAGGAGGTGGAGAAGGAAGGAGACTCTCCCACCATCTTCTTGGAGTCTTTCCAAGGAGACAAGCCTTGTGTCCCGACGCCGCCCCCCACCCCCCCCGCTCGCCCCCCTCCCTCGGCCAGGTGTTGCATCCTGGTGTCGCTGGATGATCCGCACTCGACACTGATCCGGCGGCAGAGCACCTCCACTTGTGACGGATTCTACACACGGATTTCTTCCCCGTTTCTCTGTGAGGCTCCTGCGCTCACGGATTTGTTCTTCTGTCTTTGCCCTTCTCCTTCTTCTCCTTCTTCTTCTTGTTTTTAAGGAATCGAGAAAACAGGGATTAACGTGCACATGTGTGGATTGTGTGTGACACTCGGAAGAAGAAGGTCAAACTGACAACAAAAGAATTTCAGGGCTGACTTGGAAGAGACGTATTTTCTTCCAGCTGTTGCCCGACAACTTGACGCCCCCCTCCCCCAGAGCCGCCTTGTCCCCCACCGACCCGGCTCCCCGTGCCACTGCCGCCGGGGCGGGCGCCCCGATGGTGCGGACGGTCGGCGCACGGCGGCTCAGGCTGCAGCCGCCCGGTGAATTTTAGCGCGGACACTCGGTGACAAGTCTGCGGTGAATCGTCACTCGAGGGCGGGTTTGCGTGCTCTTTTCTTCCGTGACGATGACCTCCAGCCGCGCGTTACCCCGAGCCGCTCCCGCACCAACCCGTAAGGGAAGCACGCGCCCCCCGGTTTCCCCATCACCGCTGAGCTAAGTCGTCACCGGCGGAGGAGAGGAGAGCAGAGGAGAGGAGAGGAGGGGGGCGGCGAAGCGACACAGCCGACAGGAGCACATCGACAGCAGCGACACGCAAATGGAGCTGTCGGAGGTTCGGTGCTCCAGCGCCAGCGAGGAACTCTACACCATCAACCGGACGCCGAGCAGCGGCGGCGGCAGTGGCCGACCCCAAACGGCTGCTGTGGCAGAACGCGGTGCGGCACATCACCGAGCAGCGCTTCATCCACGAGCAGGGCGGGGGGGACGGAGGAGGGGTGAAGGGCATCGGGTCGGACGACACCTACGACCCGAGCCAGGGCGGGCGGAAGCAGTCGGCGGGGCGAACGTCAGTGGGAGACAGGCACAACAACGGCGGGACCAAGGTGTTCCCGGAGCGCGCCAGCAGCGACCTGGGCTTCCTGCAGATCGACTGCGCGCCGAGCAACTCCGACTTCTTCTTGAACTGGGGCTACACGTACCGGGGCGTCATCTTCCCCACGCTGCGCAACGCCTTCAAGTCCCGGGACCTGGAGCGGCTGTACCAGCGCTACTTCCTGGGCCAGCGGCGCAAGTCGGTGGTGGTGATGAACATCCTGGACGTGGTGACCAAGCTCACCCTGCTGGTGCTGCACCTCACCATGGCCTCCTCGCCGATGGACCCCGATCAAAGGGACGCTGCTGGGCTTCTTCACGGGCATCGAAGTGGTCATTTGTGCCTTAGTGGTGGTGCGCAAGGACACCACGTCGCACAGCTACCTGCAGTACAGCGGCGTGGTCACCTGGGTGGCCATGGCCACGCAGATCCTGGCAGCCGGGCTGGGATACGGGCTGCTGGGGGACGGGGTGGGGTACGTGCTCTTCACCCTGTTCGCCACCTACAGCATGCTGCCGCTGCCGCTCACCTGGGCCATCCTGGCCGGCCTGTTCACCCTCTGGGCTGCACATCCTGGTCCAGATGCTCATCTCCCAGAATGCTCAGCTCTCCACCAATCAGGTAACCTGCTTCAAACTTGAAACTTCTCCACTTTTCACCTTGGACCTCTTTCCTCCTGTCTCTCACAATCTGATGCTCAGTTCCGTTCTCCATCTTCCTGTATCCCCCCCTGTCCTTTCTTGTCTCCCCTGTCTCCATCCGTCTCTACTTCTCCTGTCGGTACATTTCTTCACCTGGACTATATTCATGTCTGAACATTAGTAAGATGAGTGCTGTAAGTACCAGTGTTCGGTGTATCTCAGTGTGTCTGGTGTGTCTCAGAGTGTGTCTGGTGTGTCTCAGAGTGTGTTTGGTGTGTCTCAGAGTGTGTTTGGTGTGTCTCAGAGTGTGTTTGGTGTGTCTCAGAGCGGCTCGTTGCTGCAGCTGATTCACGTTTGGTGTTTGTGTCTGAACAGGTGTGAGTCAGTTTCCACCTGGCTGCAGTTAGGATGGTTTCACTTTGTGTACGGTTTGTGGGATACTGAGCTTTCAGCACCGGGAGCTGTCCACACAAACACACACACACACACACACACACACACACACACAGAGAACATCAACTTTCATATTGGTACACAACAACAACTAACCCTTCTAACATCGACAAATGTCACAAACACACTGGAGCTGTCCACACACACACACACACACACACACACACACACAGCTATCCTTCTGAGGGCATCAAAAAAATCTCTTTTCCTTAAACTGAGGTGAAATCCAAATCTGACTGCAGCTGCAGTTTTGAAATTGTCTCTGAAAGTGAGATCCACAACATCCTCAGTATCACAGTCTTGATGGTTTAACACACACACACACACACACACACACACACACAGAGAACATCAACTTTCATATCGGTACACGACAACAACTAACCCTTCTAACATCGACAAATGTCACAATGAGACTGATCTGTGGTGCGGTAAGATGAGGATACACACACACAAACACACACACACACACACACACACACACACACACACACACACACACACACACACACAGCTGAGGTGCTTTGAATAGGTACAGCGCCCCCCACTGGTCAAAAATCTTAAGTTTTTATTATGTTGTTGCCTGCTGCAGTCAGAACCTTTGTGTACATTTGTGTGGTGATTCTGTCCTTTTAGTGGAGCTGCCTCATCACACCTGCCACACTGAGAACACAAGGACCCGTAAAGGAGAAACACGTCAACCAATTAATAGTGTGCATTGATTAAATCAACCAAACATCCATCACACTGACGTTACAAACCATGCTGCCCTGACTGTTGCTGTGTCATTGGTTCATATTGCTGCTGGAGTCATTGGTTTGAACTTACGTTGAATCATTGGAACCTCAGACTTGAATCTAACATTGGATCGGTTTGGGACACGATCACCACACCATTTAAAGTTAACTGTTACTAATCACAGTTGTCCACAAAGGTGAAGCCTGAGGAATCAGCAACAGGACCAGCTGACTCAGTGATGAGTTGATTTTCAAGTTGTTTGATACCAGAAAATTGTTTCTGCCCCAATTCCTTATAAATCAGCGACTGATGGAGAAAATAATCATCAGATCAATCAGATGGACTCAGAAATGCCAGACAGATGCAGAGAACTGTGGAATGAAGATTTCTTTGTTTTTCTGTGAGTGACTTGCTTTCAGCAAAGTTAGTGACACAGCTCAGAGTTCCTGTTCCAAAAAGAGGGAAACTCTCCCAAAACGATGCACCCTGGCTGAGCTGCTTGGTGCGACTTATGTCTTCTTGTTCTTTCACAAGCGTCACTCCTGCTATGCCTCATGTCAGGAGTCAGCTGATCCTCACCGTGACTGATGTAGCTCTTGTGGGGATGTCACCGCTCAGATGAACCTGTCTCCTTTAACGTCAGACAGACCTGTCAGACAGACCTCCGGAAGTACAATCAATAAACTCCATGATATCCGATCAAACGAACACTGACGAGGTTTACATCGGTCGCAATAGTCCAGCCGTGCTCGAAACGAGACACCAAGACGAGATGTCGTTCATCTGAACTCTCACTACAAGAAAGAACGCGTTCTTAGTTTTTGTGTGATTCAGGCCGTGATCAACTTTCTGTTCAAGTCGTTTACCAACTAGAGGCCACGCAGCGCTGATGAAGTGACTAAATGAAACCATGTATATCGATGTACTTCCTGCTCCAGCATCCAATTTTCAGCGACTGGTAACATCGACCTCCTTATCAACCAATCGGAATACAAGAACTGATTACACCAGTACAAGAACAATGGCTGGAAATGGTCAGAATGGCAAGATGAGGAAAGAAAGAAGCACAATGTTAAAGAGGTGCTAAAAACCGTAAGAGGAACTAAACCCCCAAGCTACTAAATCATTAGCCTCATAGCATTGTTGCCTAAGTCATGATGTGGCCTGTGATACTGTGAACTGTGATATCTCCCCAACTTGCATTGTCGCTCAATTTGAGGCAATTTTCCATTTTTGTACCTCATCCCTTGTTGTCTGTGGGATAATTTTGACCCACTAACATGTAAACAAAGAAGATGAATGAGACAGTGGCTCTGGGGTGTCTGTGTTTTAAGCTTCACACAGTTTACATTTAACATGTTGTAATGGAAAATAATATGACTCTACTGTGATTTGACACATAGTAGAACCTATCTTCCAACAGAGCTTTGTTCACATACTAATCATCTGCACCAACTTGTAATGTACGTGGAGCTCATGATCAGATAGAGTCAAACGACAGCGGCCTGTTCACATACCACGTAGGAACGGTGGCCTTCAGCTGAGATGTTACCACAATACGCTTTCTTTGCTAATCTCACACCTCCCTCCCTCTTCTGTAGATCAAAGTGTCCCCGACATGATCTGAGGCGTGCACTCCTACACACAGCTTGCTCTCTGTCTGACCTGTGTGTTGAAGCTGCTTCAATAAATGAGAGAAAGCTCATTCTGTCGAGACGATTCCTATTTGTCCAAAGTTGGACATGTTTTGCTGGTTTATTTTCAGTGAAATGTTCCCAAACTTTGGAAACTTTGGGTCAGAGTTTTGGAGCCTCTTCTGATTGTTCTGTCATAATTTGTGAGTTTCCTTGTGGGGTGTTAAAGTTACAGATGAGCATGAAGCGGCCGGTGTGCCACGACAACAATTTCAGAACGCACATTTTTGTTGTCGACATCATTACAGCCCCTACACCCAACCCCCCCCGTTCATCTCATGTACCAACATCTGACTTTCTTGTTCTTATTGGAACAGATTGATATCACTGTCTTTTGTCTTATTTCACCTCTGGATTGTGGATTTTCTTCATCTGTGACTCTATGTTTATAATTAGCTTCCACGTGCACTGAGATAAGTCTTGTATGATTATTGTGAGTATTACTTCTCTGGAAAACTCAGAGGACGGGCGGATTATTTTAGCTTTGCGTGTTGGCATTAGTCGATTTGGGAACACGGAGATCAGCGCCTTACATGTTCTGTCTTAATTCAGCTGCGGTGACATGCGAGCAGTGTTGCAGCCGGATTCGTGCAGCTGGACAGCCGCAGCAGCGGAGGGGAGGATTAGGGCGGCTCATGCTGCACTCCTGGGGTTAGGAAGACTCGACTCGCTGTGAAATTAAACATCCTGGACTCAAGTGGAGCTAATCTGTTCATATTAATAGTGCTTGCTTAAGGATGCAGTAACTAATAATATACATATTAACTATAGACCAGGGCAAGAAGAAGCCGAGCATGATGGGAAATACAGCACAGAGCTAATATTTGGTGAGTAGACACAGCGGCAACCAGCTGTCTGAGACGCTTGATGAGTTTTTGACAGCAAATAAACAACACTGGTGCTTCACACGGGGTAGTCAGAATATACGGCTCGAGGCGTGCAACTGGACGCGGAGAGTTTCACCCACCTGCTCTGATCAAGTTCACACATCCCCATGACCCCTCTTGGTCTAACGCTCAAATCTGATTGGTCCATCGCGACATTCCAAGCTGTTCCCTCTGTACAACAGACTGTTGCTAAGTTTTACAGACCAAAGCTATCAACCGTTTACTCAGTAAAATCATTTTCACATCAATATCGCGTCCGATTATTTGCTTTCAAACTAAGTAGCCGTGTAATGAGATGGATAATGTGCAGCAAACTTTATTATTGTAAAAAAACAAAAACAAAGCCTGCTGATCAGTTTTTAGGCAGAAATTTTGAGACTCGGGCTGGACATTTGACATCTCTGTGGAACTAATCTATCAATGAAGTAAATCATCAACTGATTA